>NC_143509.1:92524635-92824635 GCF_031878675.1 Megascapheus bottae
TTTGATAATAAAGTATCATAGCCTTCCTAAAGAGTTTGACATTTTGAGGGAAAAAAGGTCAAAAGATATCAACAGAGAATTCACAATAGTGAAACTTCAGGTTGCCTCCTAGTAGCTGCTTATGACTAAAAGGTTGGTAAAGTAAAATTAAATATAAAGGAAAACATCTCATGGTGTACATAACTATCCATGACTAAACATATTGGTTGTATGAAATATATATCAAAGGGACTCAAAGATTGAAAAAATTAGTTCATGTTCTTATATGTAATTATGTATCATAACTATTGCCTAGATATTTACAAGGACTTGGTTTCTGGTATTTGATGACAGAAAGGACTTTAAAAGACACGAGATAGCCATGAGTTTGGCCTAGTGGTAGAATGCTCACCTAGCATGCACAGAGACACAGGTTCAATTCCTGGGTACCACATTCACAGCAAAAACTGAAAAAGACACGAGAAAGAATCTAGCTAAGATACCAGTTCAAAGATATTGTCAAGTGCTGAATTGCTAGATTTTTTTTCCCCATGGAAAAAGATCTCATCACTGTTTTAAGATTCAAAAATAGGAGAAAAGATTATCCTGTGTGGAGGGAAAATAGCTGAATAATAGGAAGAAAATTATCTCCATCTTGTAATTTACCTCATTCACCCCTTTGAAGGCTCTCAAAGTACTATGCTTGACAATATATGAACATGTTAAGTTACTGACAACTATAGAAGAAGAATTTTGTGAAAATACAGGACTGCTTTCTGGGAATGGAAGGACAATAATGCAAATATAATTTACAAAGGTCTATCAGACCTCAGGACAGGCTTAACTTAGAATTTTACCTTATTGAATATTTTGTTTTATGCCTTCAGTCAGAGAGATGTCAGGATGCATAAATGCTTAAGTAAAGAAAGATATAGTTAAGGCAGAAAGAATTTAAATATGCAGAAGAAAGTTAAGCATTTTTAACAGAAATGCAATAAGAAAAGGAGACGCTATGCAGAGACCAGAGGATAATGATTTTCAATGTACATGCAACTAACGTCACAGGTTCAGTGTTAGAAGGCTGAAAAGTTTCACTTTCATAAACTGGCACTTTCTCAGAGAGGTCAGACTAACAAGCATTGAAAAGAATGAAACATTACCTTGATTTTGTTGTAAATGAAGAAGTTAGAAGTTGTGAAATGTGGGAAGAATAAATATCTGAAATACCTACTGTGATCATGAGAAGAGTGGCGCCAAGAAATATATCTTTAAATGAAAAATAAGTTATCCAAAATGATCATTTCACATTCATTACAAAGCTTTGCTATAGCAGCTGAAGGCAGAGCATAAATGTTTTGGAAAAGCATCTGCTTCTAATGAAACTGCATAAAAGACCATTTCTTGACTGCTCCGAGGACAACACTGTTTAATTCTATGGAGATTGAGTAGATAATGGCGGACAGAGGAGAGATACTATGGAAAGCTTTTTTCCACAAACCAACACAAGTCTTCATGCTTTCAAAGCAATAATCTGCTTTACACCAACACACAGTATATTCAGTCATAGAATGATTTACTGTCTAAGTTTAGCTTTGACATCTTTTTGTGCCTATAATATCAGTTATAAGACACTCTCCAAAGGAAAATAACTACTGACAGAAATTTTTAAAATCACATTTAAGACAATTTCTGAGTTCTGCACAAATATTAACCCAATAGCCACCATGAATGTCACTACCAGTCACTTAAAGTAAGAATTCCCATTGAAAAAAATGTAACAGTCTCTCTCTCTCTCTCTCTCTCTCTCTCTCTCTCTCTCTCTCTCTCTCTCTCTCTCTCTCTCTCTCTCTCTCTCTCTGTATAAACGAGGAAGGAAATTCTGTATAAATATAAATAAGGAAGAAATCAATACACTGTGTCTTTGAAAGGTGATAATTTCAGGACTTACTATTAGAGCTCAAATTTTAGGTAATTTCATCCTTTTAGAAACCTATCTCAGTTTGAAACCTTCAGTAACTATTACTAAAGATGCAGAACTTCTAAGACAAATTAATAGTCAGCAGACACTAGATTTTTGCTAAGGGAGACATGTAGGTGGCAAGCATAAAGAATCTCTCCAGGCCAGTTTGGAGAAAGAATCTTTTTACGTGGCTGGGGTATAAAATAAGAAACATGGTAAATCTCAATTCATGAGTCATACAGAGTACTTTATTCTGGTATGGTACCTTAATAGTGGCACTTTGCCTAAGTGATTTGGTTCTATTAGCTGTTTTTTATTACTCATGCAAGCTGCAAAGGTGCATAATGGATGCCTATAACCAGAACAAGTTGAAGATTTATGGATGCTATTGTGAAGGGATAAAGACGTAAATACACAATGAAAGGAAGTAAGGGAATAGAGAGAAAGCAACTCACCTGCCTCAACTCCCAAACTTAATGCAGATGCGATCTAAAACTGAAAGCCATTCCAAGCTTTCCATTTGGAGAGCTGTGTAATATTAGATTTTGCTATCAGAAAATTCCCCTCTTCCATACATCTAAATGACATCAGCTATAATCTGATTACTTTGAATTCAGTTTGACAGCACCAAAAAAGCAATTCCTATATTTAGAGGCTATATCCTCACCATGACAAATACTATGGATTTTAATAATAATGGTCCTGTGGAACTCTTCTGTAGTATCTCTTTGGGGATTAATAACTAAATATGGAAGTCCTTTATTCTAAATATATCCATACAAAGATGCATTCATTGAATCATCAAACTTTTCAAATAAGTCCTGATTTGAAACATCAGTAGAAAGTAAAATTTGATTTCAACAAATCAATAGTATGTCATATCTAATTTTATTTAAATGTATGTGAAATAAAGCAATGTTTTTTGTGATTTTATTGGCCTATATTAAGTTATATGCAGTACAGGCTTTCTTCATAACATTTTCTTACATTCATAAAGTACACCTCAATCATATTTTTCTTCCTTATTTCCCCTTCCTTACCCTTATTTCTGTCCCCGGTACCTTCTTAGTTGTCTCTCCTTTATTTTCATAGTTTTAGAGGGTGTTCTGATTTGGGTTTTTTCTGTTTTGTTTCCACCAAGCAATTTATAATAAGTTATAAGAAGGTAACTCATTAAAGAACTTCTTATATGTCCTTTGTAAATGTGAAGGAAAATATTTTAAAAAGTTATATATGTTGAGTGCGTTGAATATGATTATTATTTTAATATATTACACATATTAAAATATATGAATATTATATTTTAAATATCTAAGAGTTGCACTGCTTGTTTTACATAATGCAGTGAAAAGCAGAGGTAGAACCTTGTTCCAATTATAAATCTTTCAACCTGTCAGCTCAACCTTGATACTTATCAATCAGATAAAATAGAGACCTGCTCATCCCAATATTTCTGTTCGGGAACTTTAAAAAGGAGATTAGAATTCATGTAAAAACCAAGGCCCAGGCATTGGTCACACACATCTGTAATCCTACCTATATAGGAGACTGAGACAAGAAGATCTCAGTTTGAAACCAGCCTGATCAGGAAAGTCCATAAAACTCTTATGTCTAATAAACTACAAAGAAAAAAGGCCAAAATTGAAGCTGTGATTCAAGTGGTAATACTACTACTCATCAGGAAAATAAGGTTCAAGAACATCATTCAGACCCTGAGTTTAAGTCCTAAGACCAGATAAGAAAGAAAGAGAAACAGAGACTGAAACAGACACAGAGACAAAGAGACAAAGCAATCAACCAACTAACAAAGGAAGGAAGGAAGGAAGGAAGGAAGGAAGGAAGGAAGGAAGGAAGGAAGGAAGGAAGGAAGGAAGGAAGGAAGGAAGGAAGAAGGAAGGAAAAGGAAAATAAACAGAAAGGGGGAAGGAAAAGGAAAAGGGGGAAGGGAAAGAAAAGAAAATATAAGTTACCTTGAATGTAGCATATAACATCTCACAATCAATCTGATAACTGCTATGGCTATCAGATGACTAATGACTTGAAACTAACCAATAAATTACCTAACAACACATTCTTGATAAATGATAGATCACACTCTCTTTAGTCTACTGAATGCTGATGATGACAATCAGATTTTATTTATATATGGTGAACAATCCAATTTGGCATCCAAACACAAGAAATTATTTCTCAGCCAAGTACAAGAATTCAAGTTTGAGTGTACATCATTCTGCAACAGAGTTGAAGGAGCTAACATCTCATCCCTTCCATCTTTGCTCCGCCTCCTCCAGGCCTCATTCCTTAGCATACTGCCAACTTCCTTTCCTCTGTCCCAGAGCACAAGCCACAACATCTGTGGCGACTTCTACTGAGATTTATTTTCATGATATTCATTAAAATAGTAACTGAATTGACTCAATAAAATGCTTCTTACCCTAATAAAGTCATTTAAAGCTTTATAAATTTGCATTTAATACTCTTTAGTGTCATTACAGCATTAATAATCTGTGCCTAAGGAGCAATAAAGAACTTTATACTTTCTATTTACAGAGATAGCTTCATAACCTTCCATTTCTGTGTGACTCAGCTTGTAATGTAACTTAAATGGAATCCTTTACTTAGGCTGAATAAATTGGGGACATCTTAAACTCTATTGGCTAACTCTATAGTCCCCAGTCCTAAAAAATGGTGAATCATTTGGATCATATGGACTTCTAGTATTTCCTTGAGGTTTACTAAAGTTTGATTTCAACAAGTTTCTCATTGTGCATGGGACTAAAACTAAAAGAAAGCCAAAAGTCATAGAAGTGAGCTGGAAATGCTAGTGTGCACCTGTCATCCAAGTTCCATATAAGGCTAAAATTTAAAGTGTTCAAGGCAAGTCCTGGAAAAATAATTTACAAGACCCCATCTCAATGAGGAAAAAAAACTAGACACAGTAAAGCATCCGTGTCATCTCTTCAGCTATGGAAAACAGGAGGATCATACTGAGCTAATATTCTATCTACTATACTACTAGCAGTATAGTAGTAGTAATAGTAACAATAATAATAATAATAGTGATGAGTGGAAGAGGAAGGAAAAAAAGCAGAGCTAACACAAAGCAGAGAATATTTATACACTGGTGGAGGGGACCTATGGCTAAGACTTTTGGAGCCATAGAAAAATCTAGAATTACTGATACAGATCCAACAGTAATGATTGGAAGTAAAGCATTGTGAAGGTAATAAAGGTACATTGCAAAAACTTTGCTTTCTTCTTCAATTTCCCCTCCTCCTCTCCCTTTTCCTCTTTTTTTCCCCTTTCCTTCTCTTCCTCTTTCTCCTTTCTTCTTCTCCTTTTTCTCTTCCTTGTCCTTTTCCTCTTCCTCCTATTTTTCCCTCTCTTCTTATGTCACCCCATCATTTGGGAAAAAAAAGCAATAAAAATAGAAAAATAAAGGAAATGACCTTGGATTTTGCCTCTCCATTTTGGTTTTCTATTCATTTTGAGTTCAGCAGCACCAAGGTTTGAACTTAAGGTCACTTGCTGTGTAGCTTGTGTGAAACTCCTCCGTGATGAAGCACACAAAAGGTCTCTGCCATTATCTACCAGATGAACCTCTGAGATTATTCCTTCCTGTAAGGTCATCTGAGGTAAATGACAATCCCGCGCTTGGATTCAAATTGTCACCATGTGCAATAAATGAAGGCTAATTGAATGAATTAACGCACAATGATAACAGTCTCTCTGATAACTAAGAGACTAATAATAAATGGCTAACAAATGATTAGGATGTATAACACATGAGCTAAACACACAGGTGGTTCAGATACTGAACAATACAGAACAGGGAAATAGAGATTTCCACACATTGAATACGATCATGAACTATTCATCTAATTCTTTAAGTGAGGTAAGGTCATTTTCACTTCAAATTGAATTTCAAAAAAACTATATTTGTTCCATTAATTTGCATTTTAACTTAGGTTGATTTTTAAAAAAACAATAACCAAGAGGGATGGGAGTTTGGCCTAGTGTTAGAGTGCTTGCCTAGCATGCATGAAGACCCAGGTTCGATTCCTCTGAACCACATACATAGAAAAAGGCTGGAAGTAGTAGAGCTGTGGCTCAAGTGGTAGAGCTCTAACCTTGAGAAAAAAGTCCAAGGACAGTGCTCAGGCCCTGAATTAAAACCCCACAACTGGCAAGAAAACAAAAACAAAAAAAAAACCAATAAGCAAGAATATAACAAATCATTTAAATTAAGTGAAAGATAAAAATATTATCTCTTTGGTCCACATTTAGACTTCTGCATGTGGGGTTTGCTAAACCTACTCCCCACTCCCCTTCCTTCTACTCCATTGTCTGAGAAAAGGACCGTTAGTTCTCAAAGCAAAGTTCCCACAAATTATCTTCTAAAAAGAATGTGGCCAATTGCCAAATTTAGTGAGTGAAACCGAGGACCTTTCAAAATCTGATTCTAGGGCTGCTATGTAGTACAATCTCAGCCCAATGGGAGAATGCATCTCAAGCACCTGGAGGTTCAATGAGCTAGTACAAAGCTTGGAATCCACAGATTTCTGCTTCTGTGATTTATCTGATATGTGTATTTCTACAAAATTTTGACTTGGATTTTAGCAGCATCCAAAATCACAAACATATGGGTCATTGCATTTGTAAACCTCAGCTATTTCTACACAAATAAAGTGGAAACAACTTAAAAATATTATCTCCCCATAGATATACATATAATTAAAAATATATTAATTATATTACCTATAATTGTCATATATACTTAATAGTTCATAGCAACATAAATGATTGTGTTCTTAAAGAACTGTCATATTTCCTTAATAAAATACTGTTTTGCCTTTTTTTTTGTCACATTGGCCATAAAGAAGCATGGATGCTGGGCATGGTGGCTCACGCCTGTAATCCTAGCTACCCAGGAGGCTGAGATCGGAGGACTGAGGTTCAAAGCCAGCCCAAGCACTAAAGACCAAGAGACTCTTGTCTCCAAATAACCACTAGAAAATGGGAAGAGGTGCTGTGGCTCAAGGGTAGGGCGGTAGCCTTGGGCTGAAGAGTTCAGGAGCGTTGCCCAGGCCCAGAGTTCAAGCCCCACAACTGACAGAAAAAAAAAGGAAATATGGAGTTCAACATAATATTGAATTGTACTTACTACTTTAGAGTCCTTAAGAGGGCTGTTATTAATTCCTAAGTTATAATAGATAAGATCAAAGTCTGCTATCTGGCATCATTATCTCTGAGTCTTGACTGGAATTTACAGTTGTATGATAGCAGATAACTCATTTGATCTTTCTGAACCTCAGTTTCCCATCAAAAGGTGGAGATAAAAAATGTATGCTACTAGTAATGAGAAAATAAGACAAATGCATAAAATATTTAGAAATAGACCCCACATTAATATCAGTATGTACAGTTAGCCTTTTTTATCACCTCTGGATCTTTCTGTTCTGGATAACCTACAAAATCCAATGCACATCCTACAACTTAAGAAAATGGAGGGAATGGGGATTGAAAAGGATTGGGGAGAATGAGGAAAGGAGTGAGATTTATCAAAATGCATTGTATTTACAAACTGCTCTGTTGAATGGCAGCCCCACTGTACAACTACGGAAGGATCATTTTAAAGTGGGGAAAATAAATCTAAATTATGAGAAGGAAATAAGAATAAGATTACTGAACATCCCAGAGGAATCTGAGTTCTGGGCTATTTTTAAACTAACTTCTTTACATACACTGATAACTGCTTAGGTGAATTTGGACAAAGACAAGAAAAATGTCAAAAGTGACATAAAGTGATACCAGATCACAAATAAGAAAGTCTACTTAATTTCCCTTAATAGTAGAGATGGGAGTTCATCTCACTAGTAGGTCATAGGAATGTTTTTTGTTTTTTTACTGTGTTGACAAGTACTGTTCCAGATCCTTTTCCTCCAGCACAAACCTTAAGATGATTCCTCAGATACAGGAAGCATTAACTGAAAATAATAATCCAATGATAAATTGTCTAAGAAGAGGCAGTCATTCATCATGCCAGAGTAAATCTAAATGATGATATATTTCAGATCAAGGATTAGAAGATGTACAGCATACACAAACACTAATGGGTTAGAGAAGAAAAGCCTTAGAAAAAAGAAATTTGTACACAATCAATAGAAATATTTATAGTATGAGAAGTGCCTTCTAAAATGCAAATCTTGATTGAACTAGCAAAAGGTTTGTGAGAAACTAAAAACCTTTTTGGAGCTCTTTTGTTCATGGTTAATTCCTTTAATTTAACTTATTGTCAAGAGCTTCAGAATCTAAAACTATTATACTGATACCCTTCCTAGAAATACTAAGTACAGAGGGGAAAAAAAGAGACTCAGAAATTTATCATGTCAAAGTATTCAAATACAGAAGATACAGGCAAATTCCTGTATATAACCTGGATGTTATAAAACAATAGTAGACTTCACACAAATCTGAATTTTTGTTACCCTCATTGAACTCTAAGATTTGAAAGGGAAGACTGTCATTTTTTGTCTAATATTAAACTCCTGGATCTTGGCCTATGGGAAGGTTGATAGTGTTGATTTAATACATGACTGAATAATCTAGCAGGACAAATATTACAATATTACAATTGTGGTAGGTCATTTGGAAGTATTAATCAAATTATGTCGCATTTTTCTGGGTCATCATAGGAATTTGATTGGTTTTATACCACCAGATTCTAAATTCTGAGTTCTTGATAGCAAGTTATTATTTTCTAAAAGTTCGATGAAACCTGAATCCTGTGGTCTTCAGTGGCTTAATTAGGCAGATTTTTTGCTACGTTTATTTTAGGAAGCACAACCAGTTAGCTCTGTGGATAACTGGGAATTACATTGGATTTATTTATTAACCTATTTAAAATATGAGACAGTTTTGGCATAGCAGAGACATGCGGTCTTGCCAGGTATTTGGGAAGGAAGAGTAGATTTAGTCTGAAGAGACTGCAAAGTCTGGGAGAGCCTCAATCTTGGCAACTGACCCTTCTAAAAGAAGTCCTTTGGGTCAGGCCACATCTCCAAGTGTAACAGCTTCTAAAATTACATTCCAAAGATATTATACTTAAGAGCCCTTTTTGGAAGTTCTGTCTCTATCCTTAGACAAGCTTTTATTTTCTTAGATTACTCTGAACTTACTGTTGATTGTAGGAGTTTGGTCCACATCTATGAGGTTGTGATGTTATATGAAAAGATCAATAACCTCTTTGAAGTTCCATTTCAGTTTAAAAGTACTTTTTTATCACTTACAATTTTTGCCAAGAAAAATATAAAACATAATGCTAAGTTATTCAACCATGCACAAAATAGCTGACTAAATCAAATGATTATTGTTTAATGTGAGTCATTTCATGTATCTTTAGGGAAATCAAAACTTAGATGATTTTTTTCTACAGTCGATTTTCCAGTAGACAGATGGAACTGTACAAATACACTTGAGAAAGAAGAGGCCAATTTTGCAACATGACACTTTAAAAAATTATTTGTAACAATAGCTGAAACAAAAGGTCATTACAAATTATATAGAAGCTGGATAGAAGGTACTTGAGTATAGTCAAATGTTTATATTTGAGCAGAATGTGTTCTGAACTGATCTATCTGAAGTTCAATGTTGTCTTCAAAATAATCCAATTCTTCTCTTCAGTGTTTTCTTCAAAATAGCCCATTTCACTTAAAATGGTGTTTTTGGAAATACATGCTTTTGAGGAACCTTTAAGTAAGTTTATCTCTGATATCTCTGCTTCAAACACTGGTAAATTGTCTTAGAGCTGGAAGCAGAACAATACAACTCATAAACAGATTTTATTTTCTTTAAGTCTCTCTCTCATATAGATATAGATAAGATCCCCTTATTTGTTTGTAATTAGTATTTTTCATATCCACATACTTGTATATATGTATGTAAATAAGCACTAATGCCAAAGATTTATTTCACCAGTTGTCTTTAAACACACGGTTATTTATTTTAAAAATTTTGATGCCATTTTTTTCCTCAGCATTTATTGGTTTTTGCTTGTGGAGAGAAAATGGCAGTGAGTTAAATAATACTGAATTATATTGCATCTGCATGAAAATAGTATGAGAAAACTCACTGATAGCTGCTAATTTTTTAAGAAAAGGATAGAAGGGATGGGGAAAGAGCAATAGAGAAGGTTAATATAACTAAACTGTGAAATATGAATGCATGATTTTTTTTGCTAAAATCACATTTGACAATATATTCAAAAAAAGACAATGATAGGAATGAAAAACCAGGTGCTTTGAAGAGTGGATAAGAATGGTGTCAAATGGAAAGGGTAAAAAAGGGTGAAGATGTTTGAAAGATTGTGCATGTATGCATAAGACTAGAACAATGGAACATCTTGACATTGTTCTCAGAAGGGGAGAGCAAGAAGGGAGAGTGATAGAAAGGGTGCCTTGGTTCAGGGAATATTGTATGCTGATATGGAATTACCACAAGGAACTCTCCCTACACAATTAGCATAATTGAAATACTGAAAACAGTTCTAGAATCGTCAAACAAAATGTTGAGGATGGAGGCAAACTGAAAACGAACTCTAAAGTTTTGAAAATGCATTATAAACATAAAGCATGGCTTCCTGAAGGAGGAAATTTGTAAACTGAAAGTCATATTTTCACAGTGATTTGTCTTGTTTTTTTCCCAATGAATTGAAGATAAATTCTTTCATGGGCAATTTAGGATAGTGTAGAGGGCTAATGACTAGATTTCTGGGAAGTCATAATATCTTTTTGTAATGAAACTTGAGTATGTCTCAATTCTCATGTGCCCAAGGGTTACCCTGTCATTTATAATACAGCAAACACACAATATGATCTAGACAGGATTTCCTTTCAATGAAGGGAATCAAGCCTTTTATGAGGTCCCATCCTTGGTAAACTGAACAGCCTAGGGATTCTCACCCCAAGTGGCTGCTTATCATCTGCTTGAGAATTCTGTTCTGGGCATGTTACTGACATGTTTTCTTCTTTGCATTCCATGGCCTTCTCTTGAGGTAATAACTGGCACTGTTATGTTCCATGTAGTATCAAAGGCTTGGCCATTCCTAGTAGCACAAAACAAACCAGCAAACCAAACAAAACCCATCTCCCATTCTCCAGAGCCTGTATATTTGCTTCAGATAGGATTAGCCTTTGAATCAATAGACTGAGTAAAGATCTGTTCTCACCAATAGAAGGTACCATCTACTCTCAGCCCCAATGATAGTAAAAGGGAGAAGGTTAATTTGATAGGCTAAAAAGTAATTATGATTATGTTTGTAAGCTTCAGGGGTAACATTAACAACCTCTCTGCATCAATCAGTGTAATAAATCCCTATTAAGTACTTTGTGAGGACAATGGGTTTAGTAGACTGCGTGAAGTTATAGGCCAGGCATCTACTAATTACCTGTCATGAAATCTTTATTCATGATAGAATGAACCAATATGAATATAGGTGGCTGTGTAGGAGGAGACAGTGACAGATGAAGTGAGTAGGATAAGCTAGGTCAGTTCATAGGGCCTTGCTAAGACATGGCTAAAGGTTGGAAGATACAGTTTGGCTGCGATTAAAAGAAGAGCATTGGAAGGTTTTGATTATGACGAATCCTAAAACAATCTTCTTGAATATTGTGTTGGAAGATGAATGCTGGGGAAAGACTGAGAAAGAATGGGGAAAGTCTACAGTTATTGCTCTATAAAGTAAGATTTGATAATGTGCAAACTAGGAGCACCCTAATAATAATAGCATTTGTTACTAGAATCGTGAACAAGAACTCAGATGTCAGAGACAGTAAGTAGGCTTGACACTCAAGTTTCTTAGGGACTTCTCAAAGAAACATGTCCAAGGATTTTTACCAAAACACAGAAAACTTCGGAGTAGCTAGTTTGAAGAGGGAAGCCAGAACCCTTTGTGTTATATATGAAAGTTAACATGCCTTTCAGGTTTCCAATAGTTAATATCAGTTTTTAAAAAATACATGGATCTGAAACTTAATGAGAAGATCAAGTATATAACTAACTTATTAGGAAATCATGACTATACAGATGAAATTACAGATGTGGGGTCAGATGGGATTATTTGAAGAGGTATTGAGTGGAAGAGAAGACAAAAGAACGCTGAGGCTCAAAGAAGTTCTATCATTCAGAGTCCTAATGGTCATAAGAAAATCTACCTGCCAGCGAGGTAGAAGGTAGCCCAAAAGGAGAGCTGTACCAAGCCAAGAAAGAATTTCAAAAAGGAAAATATTTCAAATACTGCTCAGAAGACAGAAACTAGGATAATTCTTATACTTTAAAACTTTATCTCCTTATTCATCCTTATTCATTCTTCTTGATGATTTCCATGTTACCTAACAAACAACACATTTTTAGTTATTAAATATTAGTCATCATAAAACTATGAACAAGGCCAGAAAAATACCATCCCAGGAGCTGAAAAGATTCAGAAAGTTATTTTTAGCGACATTTACAGAAACAACAAAAAAATAGTGTGTCTGGACTCCAATCAACTTTCTTCTTTATGAAATGACACTGTTAAAACCAAAAAGCATATAATAAGCCAGGCACTGATGGCTCACACCTGTGATCCTAACTACGCAGGAAGCTGAGATCTGATGATCAGAGCTTGAAGCCATCCCAGGCAGGAAAGTTGACGGGAGTTTTTTCTCCAAATAATCACAGAAAAAGCCAGAAGTACACCTTTGTCTCAAAGGGTATATTGCTAACCTTGACCAAAAATTACCTCAGAGAGAGCACCCCCAGAACAAAACTGTGTGTGTATATATATATTTATACACATATATACATACCTATATATATATATCCATATATATATATACCCATATATATAGGTTGTATATTGTGTATATATGCATATAAATGCATATATGTAATATATATTTTTGTTTATTTATATACACACATGGATGTGTGTGTATATATATACATAGAAAAATGACTCAATTTACTATACAAATTCTCGTTCCTACATACTTGTCCTTTATATATATAGCTCTTTTTTATTGGTACATTGCCAAGAAAGAAACTTCAGAATAAGGAATAACTAGGAGAAAGGCATGAAATTTGCAAGCCCCAGTGGAAAATCGCCTCAGCTCTTTGCAGTCTTTGGAAGTAAATAACTGCAGTATATGACACTGTGGTTCCTTTGGGGTCCTGGTAAGTGTTCTGTTATTGTGTAAGAAACTGAAGGATAGTAAAATAAATGAACCATGATCCCATGGAAGTTGAAGAATTTTTAAACTCTGTATTTTAAATAAAGTAAAAGGGGAAAAAGAAAAATTTGTATTTTTGTAATTTTGAATGATTTATAGAGAAAAATACAATAACTTGTTCAGTTATGAAAATGTGTTCAGTTGAGTTGCTTGCTATGTTCTTTGACTCTATAACTACATTTTTAAAAGCCTCTATAGTCTATAAATATTTAATGAAAGAATGAGACCCAGCTGTCATGGATGTTTTACTGTAGCCAGAAGATAGGGCTATGTAATATTTAACAATCTACAATACCAAAATTAATTCATGAAAGACATCTTTCCCTATAATGCATCCCACTTAGTTTCTATCAATTTTGAGATTACAGGAGGAAAAACATCAGATTAGTTAAATCAATCCTTTACAAAGGACCCACTAAGCAAATATTAGCAAGTAAATAAAAATAATAATAAAAGTATGTTAAGTACCAAAGGTGTATTAAGTAACTTTTTTCTTTTTTTAACGTTGATTTTTACATCATATTTTAAATATTTTAAATCACACAAGTACCATCTACCTGTTATATTTGCATATCAGAGAATATGATTTTTGTTAGTTGAGAGTATTGGTCTCCTCAGAACTTCATTTACAGTTATCTAAAAACTTCTATGACCACTAAAGTTCATGAGCACAGAGAGACTCAGCATTCATTCCTGATTGAGAGATTATGAAGTCATGAAGGAGCAGACTCTGTACTGAGAATTGAGCAATTAGCATCTAAGTTGTAATTTCTTTCCTGAAAGAATTTGGATTCCAATGCGGAGAGAAAGTATGTTAACCAAAAGGCCTAACTTTTAGAGCTTCTCAACGAAAAGAAATTTGGAACACAATTCTTGCATGTCTCCTTGAATTAAGAAACAGAAATAGGTATTCTCTTCTTGAGACTAAACTGTAAGCCATATACATAGGTTCCTAATGCCAAACCGCAAACCAGGTATTTTGTCATATATAAGGCATACTAGAGAAATGAAACACAGAATACCTTCCAGGATTACATAACCACAATCAAAGGTTAGAATACAATATCCCATCACTCCATCATCTTGCATCTACATCTCTAAGGCACACCACATCCTACTATTGATTCTGGTCTTGTAACCAACAAAACAATGTACAGCATATGGCCGAAGTACATTGCATGCCATAATAAACCCATTTTTTTATAATCTCAAAGATAAAAGAGAAGCAGGATACAAAAGAATAGAATAGTGAATGTAATCAATGTATGAAAATTATATGTTAACATGAGACCCTTCACATTGTACAATTAGGAACTAATGAAAGATATAAAAAATAAACCCAGAAAAAGCCATAGAGTTAAGCCTAGCAGTCACTAAACATCTATCCAGATGTCTTCTAAGTATTTAAGTCTCTGCTATTTTTAATATAACTAGTCTTTCATGAAAATCTTCTCCAATATTCCTCTAAACATCAGGAATGTTAAAATACTTTATGAAAGTAAAATGTCTGATCAAGGTTCAAAGCCAGTCCGGACACAAAAGGACATGAGACTCATATATCCAATTAACCTCTACACAACAGGAAGTGAGACTTGGCTCAAGGGTAGAGCAGTAGCCTTGAGCTGAAGAGCTCAGGGACAGCACACACACTGAGTTCAAGCGCCATGACCCACCAAAAAAGAAAGAAAGAAAGATGAAGAAAGAAAGTAAAATGTCTAAAGACTGATTTCAAAAAAAAAAGTGTATGCTATAATTAGCCATTAAACCAGAAATATTTTTCCAATTTTGATTGCCTGCCATGCTAGCTACACAATTTATTCAATAATTCCAATCTTTGGTTGAAGTAGGTATCTCCATTTTGGAGTTTACTAAATATTTTTATCAATTTTTTTGCATTTAATGAAGCTATACTATTTGGTGCCTAAGAGAAAATATTGGCCTGAAATTACCCCTTATGTGGTTAAAAGTGATGGAATATTGCCAACTGCATAGTAATAATTAAACCTAAATATAACATTTATTTCAGGAAGGGGTGTGTGTGTGTGTGTGTGTGCACGTGTGCACATGTACTTGCACAAATATAGGTATATGTGTATTTTTCTTGTCGCTGCGGTATAGCCCCTGCTATGTGAGCTCAGTTTTTTTTTTATTGTAATGAATAGAGTGGCTACAGTTACATTCACCAGATAGTAGGTTCATTACTTCTCACACATTGATACCCCTTCTCATGCTTTTGTCCCCATTTCTCTCCTCTTCCCAATCACCTTGTTTACCCCTTTCCCTTTCCTATTTCAAATAAACAAATAAATGTATATACAATATACCTGGAAACAAAGTCAGATGCTGTCACAATATGAGATTAATCAAAGGACAACAAAAGAGAAGAGCAATAACAGTCCATTAAGAACAACAATCACACAAGATAAAGCTCTTGTTTCCATATCCTGGAGATCCTTTCATTTAGCCTCATCCTGTGTGGCCTTTGTATCTAGGTTTTGTGCTATTGTAATCCTCCCTCATGTGTAATAATTAGGTATCTTTGTTTCTAAACCACTTCAGTAACTCATGATATTTAAAAGTAGACCCATTTCTTGGAAAGGACTAGGGCAAAATCATGACTGTCCATAAGATGACCTTACAATTTAGACACTGTGTATGCCAACCTGAATTTCCTACATAAGAGTGAGTAAAATTCAACTGTGAACTTTCTATGTTTAATGATACTCCAAAGTATGTTATTTCAAAGATGAGATCATACATATTCTTTTCATTCTCATTATCTTGACTGTGTCCACATTACGTTAATTATTCATTCTTCTGCATATACCTAGAGCCACAAAGACAGCTCATAGCTTCCATAATTCTAGAGAGCTTGACAGAGATTTAAGGAAAAGATTTGATCATTTTGTTTCCTTAAAGGATAATATACAAATGATACTTGGTTTATAATCAATTATTACCTGCATAGTAAAGGTTATGAAATACCACAGTCTTTATGATCTCATTCTAGTGGTCCTTAAAATAAGATGATCATGCTGCAATACTCAAATATTGACAACATTCCCCAAATTCTCTACACTGTAGTTTAAGAATAATAAAAATAATTTTAACATTTGTTATATTAGAACTATGGTTTGAATATGTATTATGTATATCCCACAAGTGGTCATGTGCTACAAGTAAAACCCCTAACATGACGATATTAAGAGAAGATGATAGAACCTTTAAGAGGTTTGGCCTCGTAGGATAGGTAGGTTTGCCCAATATTGGATATTCCATTAAAGCAAACAAAACTGGCACGTTACAAACTTTCTTACTTGTGTAATCTTCATAACCTAGATAAGGAATGAGATGAACACTGTAATAGGAAAGAAGAAATGGAATAGAGTTGCATAAAGTTCCTCGATGTCCATAAAATGTAGAGCCAGGATTTCAACTCTGGAGCTGGGTTTCAGAATCCAGGGAAATTTTGAATAGAAAATCTAAAATAGTATTCCTAATCATAAAAACATCACAAATAAAAAAGGCATCTCTCTAATCCTGCAGAAAGGGATTCAGAACATGCCAGAACTGAATAAAAAGTCAAACTACTGAATATTACTTCTCTAATGACTAGTTATTCATTTTATAGCTGCATATTATATTATGTCTGTTACACTTATTACTGCTTTTTAGTCAGGAAATAATAGTTTCCTTCCAATTTTATACACTGAATGATCAAGCTAAACCCTAGTCTTGAACTTGCAATGCCTGCTTGACTATACAGTCTCTGATAAGCTACATAAAATGACTAACATCTGAACCATTCACAAAATACACAGCATGCTCTTTTTATTACAGACACTCTCACAATCAATTCAGCCCACTGAGGAAGGGTCCATCAATCAATCAACCAGACAGTTAATCAAAACACACACTGAAAGGTCTATCAAGTAAGGGTTCTGAAAGGGATTTAACTTTGATGACTTGAATACCAGTAATGCCTACATTTTAAGAGTTGGATTGCTTCCAAATAGAAGATAAAGCTACCTCTTTTTCTGTGAAATAGATGTCCCAGGTTATTCAAAATGAGGTCAAGAAATCAATCATTTTTTTCTGAAAAGCAATTCTTTTCTAAATGTTTACAAATAAGCAAACATAGACAAGAGATAACTGCACAATAACAGTGTTCATTTTGCTCTTTATAAATTTCTAACAAAACATATTACATATAGAAAGATAAGAACTTTAAATGACTTCAAACCACCAGAGAGCAATTATTCATAATGGAAGAAATGAAACAAGCTAAAATGTTACCAGCTAAATTGACTTCTCACTTCTTACTAAACACAAATGTTGATAGCACAATAAATGCTTTCATTTGGAGCCTGACACTCCTGTGTTTCTTTCCTAAAGTAATCATCAAAGCCTGACAATAAGGTGCACAACTGCTTTCATACATACACACAGCTCTAACTTCATAGCCTCCTACAAAGGTCTATCACATATGTCTTGTTACTTTGTAAGAAGTTCTTTGTTTTCCATTAGGCAGTAAGTCCCATATATACTAATTACTAGTTAACTCCATGTACATTAATTTCATTTCATTTTGCACCTAACACAAATAATTAGGGTCTCTAAAATTTCTGAACTAGGTGAGATCCTTGAAACTTACAACCAGAGGCTACATAAGATTTTAAAGGTAATTAATGTGGGAAACAAATGATTTTAATCAATTAAACAATTTTATTCAACTTTTAAAATATTTAACTCAGCCAAGCATAAAGGCACACATATGTATCTTCAGAAAGTTCTTAGAAGGTCTGAAGTTTGAGCCATACCTCCAGCTCTTTAGATTATCTTTCATGGAGAATCTTTTTTTGTTTTTATTTTTTGCCCCGGACTGTGTTTGGACTAATCTTCTCAACCACTCATTCTGCAAAATAGGAATATAAGTGTGTGCTAACATGACCAGTTAATTGGTTGAAGGATTCTTGTTAAATTTTTCTTTCCTAGACTTAGAAAAAATCATATTAAGTAAACTAAGTCAGACTCAAAGAAACATAGGCTCAATGGTTTCCCTCATTAGTCATAACCAGTAGAAACCTTGGGCTCTCCTAGCAGAGATTTGCAATAGAGCAAAACCTAGATACATAAGGCCATATAGTATGACGCTAAATGAAAGGACCTCTAGGATATAGAAACAAAAGCCATGTACTGAGTGATTGTTGTCCTTAGTGTACTATGTTATCTCACATCGATTTTGCTGTCCTTTGGTTATCTCATATTGTTACAGTATCTCACTTTGTTATGTGATATATTGGATATATTTGTATTTGGTTATTTGAAATTGGATAGGGAAGGGGGGAAAACAAGATGAGGGGTGCGGAGGGGGAGGGAAATGGGGACCAAGACATGTGAAAGGATATCAATGTATGTGAATTAATGCACCTCCTATCTGGCAAATATAATGTAACCCTTCTGTTAATTACAATAAAAATATATAAAAAGAAATTTTTCTTTCCTATGTTTATTTCTTTTTTTTCTTTAGGACCACAGAGAACTCAGGCAGAGCAGAAAAAAAGGAAAAAAAGGAAGAATACCAGCGCGAGAAGAGAGCATGGAGTTCCACCGCAGAGCGACCGGAAGACAAAGGCTCTTCTGAATCAGAGCAGAGAAAGAGCTCCACAGCAGCGCAGACCTGCTGGCTGCAGACAGAGCCACACAGAGTTGCGCGAGCCCAGAGCCAACACCCGGCCGTGCACGGACCTGCCAGCTTCACGGAACCAGAGAATCCAGCAATGTGTGAGTACCACCAAGGAGAACTTTCCACTTCTGCTCCAGGAATGGCATTGGGAGGGAGCCCCTGCCCCACCAGCTCAGAGCAGCACCATCTTGACTGCTGGCAACAACCCAGGCCAAAGCAATTGGAGTCTGAGTGGTGTTGCTGACAGCGCTACCTAATTGGCAAAGGATTTCCCAGAGATCCCTTAGCCAGAAATCCGGTCCCAGATCTGCTGAAGTCCATCCCTCTGCACTGCTGGCAGAACTGGTAAACAAAGCCACCCGCGGATCTTTCAGCTTTGTTTTACTAAACAAGCAATCTGATCTGAAAAACCACAAAGCCAAATCACAAGAGAAAAAGACTTTGTGAAGTGTTTAGATCCCGAATTTAGTGGAGACACAAGTTTCCTAACCTCTCCCCCCACCAAAAAAAAAAAAAAAACAAACCTGAAGAATACCCTTTTTTTTAAATCTTTTTTTACCCCATTTCATTTGCATTTTAAATGTTCTTATTTTTCTCTTTGCCATTTAACCTACACCTTTTTTTCCTAATGTTATGATTCATTCCTTTTTTTTCCTTTTTTTCTCCTCTCTTTTCCCCCAATCCTGCGGTCACTGGGGGTCGTTCCTAGAAACACAGTGACAGCTCTGGTTACAGTTTGAACAAGAACAATATCCATATCGATACAGTCACCTGCTTGTTAAACTCCGGGTTCTCAACCCTAGTATCTCTTGGGTAAGAACTCGGAACAGTGAGGAATCTCACCCCACCTTTTTTCTTTTTTTTTTTTTTTTTTTTTGTTTTTGTTTTCGTTTTCTGGGGGTGTGTGTGTTTGTGTGTGTGTGTGTTCTGTTTTCTTTTATTTTGTTGCTGTTTTGTTTCTTTTTTCTTTTTTTCTTTCTTAAATTGGCATCATTGAAATCACCTATATCAACCTCTCTCTTTTCTCTATATATTCTTCTTATTACTCTTCTTATTTTGATAAGTTTTATCTAAGTTCATCTAAACTTTCTACACAAATACTCTACCCGTCTATCACCTTAGGTCGGTTATCCTTACAGGATACCATTTCTTCATTACTATAATATTCTTACACTCCTGTATTATTCTTTTCTGACCTCCCTTGTCATCTTTCATATTATTTTTCTATCTCTGGTCTTCTGTTCATCCTTCAACTCTTATAATGCATGGATCTACATTTGATGGTTGTTGAGCAATGCTGTGGATCTAGGTGTTCAATTATACTCTAGGTCCAGAGTGACTTAAATACAATAGAGATTGTATTGAGGGGCTTATTGTTTGGGTCATAAATTGTTCATCTGTGATTGTATTAGATTTGTATGTAAGTGTACAAAAAGAGAGTGTGTTATTACCAATCTGAAAGAGCTAATATCTATTGTCAGCCAACTAAAAAGGTCTAGGTTGGTTATATCTGAAAAATTATACTCTTGATTAGTATTAATCTTGCTCCCATCCTCAAATGGGCAGAACAAGAAACTCAAGAAAAATGTCAAATCAAGGAATAGCATCTCCCACCCAACATAAACAGGCAATTGGCAAATCTAGAGGAGAGCCTTCCAAGTACAATACAAATGCAATTGATAAACATCATTAATGAAAAATATGAAAACATATACAAAGAGATAAGGGAGGAAGCCACAGCTAAACAAGAGGAAACCATAAACAAGGTGATATGTGAAAAAGGGGAAGCCATAAAGGAGGCCATAATAAAGGTTTTTCAAAGAAAAATGGACGAATTCATAGAATCCACAAACAAAAAGTTGACTGAACTTTACAAGAAGGAATAGGAGATACACTAGACCTCCTTGGCACAGGTCAGAACTTTCTTAATAAGGACCAAGAATCACAACAAATCAGAGAAAGGCTGGATAAGTGGGACTGCATTAAACTGCAGAGCTTTTGTATGGCAAAGGACATAGCTAGTAAACTAATTAGGAAGCCTACAGAGTGGGAGAAGATCTTCATTAACCATACAACAGACAAAGGCCTCATATCTAAAATATAACAACAGCTCAAAAAATTGAATCAATCCAAAACTAATCTCCAAAGTAACAACCATCCCATTAAAAGATGGGCCAAAGACTTAAAGAGAGTCTTCTCTGAACAAGAAACAAAAATGGCCTATAGATATATGAAGAAATGCTCAACATCTCTGGCCATAAAAGAAATGCAAATCAAAACAACTCTAAGATTCCACCTCACTCCAGTTAGAATGACCAGGATCACGAAAACTAAGAACAACAGATGCTGGAGGGGATGTGGCCAGGAGGGATCACTACTACACTGTTGGTGGGAGTGCAAACTCGTTCAACCACTATGGAAAGCAGTATGGCAGTTCCTCAAAAGACGAAACATAGAGCTCCCCTATGACCCAGCAATTCCACTACTTGGCATTTACCCAACCATCCAGAAACAAGGACATACTAAATCCACTAGCACAACAATGTTCATTGCAGCACTATTCACCATAGCAAAGATATAGAACCCACCTAGATGTCCCTCAGTTGATGAGTGGATCAACAAGATGTGGTATTTGTACACAATGGAATTCTATGCTGCTGTCAGAAAGAATGACATTGCCCCATTTGTTAGGAAATGGAAAGACTTAGAAAAGATCATATTAAGTGAAGTAAGCCAGACTCAAAGGAACTTAGGCTCAATGGTTTCCCTCATTTGTCATAATCAGTAGAAACCTTGGGCTCTCCTAGCAGAGATTTGCAATAGAGCAAAACTTTGATACAAAAGGCCATATAGTAGGAAGCTAAATGAAAGGATCTCTAGGATATAGAAACATAAGCCATATAATGAATGATTGTTGTTCTTAAGGTACTATGTTATCTCTAATCTCTTTTGCTGTCCCTTGGTTATCTCATATTGTTACAATATCTCACTTTGTTACTTGATATATCGGATATATTTGTATTTGGTTATGTGAAATTGGACAGGGAACGGGGGGGGGGGAAATCAAGATAAGGGGTGGTGGTGGAGAGAAGGGATATGGGGACCAAGACATGTGAAAGGGAATCAATGTATGGGAATTAATGTACCATCTATCTGGCAAATATAATGTAACCCTTCTATTAATTACAATAAAAAATATATGAAAAAAAGAAAGTTTAGATAATGATTAGCAAATCACAATTAAAGGAAATACATTCTGGTGAAATAATTCTAATTTACAATAATTTACATATTGTATGAAAATGTAGAAAAGCTCCAAGTCTTTGAGCAGAAATGAAAAACAACTACTAATGTAAATGAACTAATTTGAGCACTGAATGCTGAATGTTGAAATAGAACACTATGTGTAATCAATCACTAATGTGCACAAATAATGCATGTTAACTAAAAAAATTTAGACAACACATTTTCTATGCTTAATTGCATCAACTCATGAAGGATTTTAATCTGTTTTATTAAATAGGCTTTTCAAACTCACCTCAAGAAAATGGACTATACAACTTGTAGGCGAGGAGAGGAGTGAGGGAAATATATTCTTTATCTGACTTATGTAATGGTAACTTCTCTGGACATTCCCTTCACAATAACAATAAATAAATTTTCAAAGAAATCATAAACTATTAAAACTATAACTTGTTCAGCGTGGGTAAAATTTCATCCCTCAGTGTTCAAGAAAAAGCTTATCAATACAAGTCCACTGTGCCACAACTGGATGTCATGTGATTAATTCATGGTTTCACAGCAAAATAGTATTATCACTTTCTTTCATCTTACCTCATAAAAATCACTTCTACCTTCTTGGAAGTGAACAGTATGAGCTCACATGAAAGTTGGCCCTGGCTTCATTTTCATGTTCCTCTTTGAATTTGAAGACCTTTTAAAGTGCTATTGAAAACCAAAATAACAACAACAACAAAACACCCTGTAAAATCTAAGTGTACCCTTGGATACTCTGGTCTTCATATAATATTAATGGCTGGCTTTTGCTGAATGAAAAGGTAAATCATAAAAAAGCAAGAGTATAACTCCATGAGAGATCATTTTCCTAGAAGGTAGAAACGCTAATGATATATAAATAATAAAAGGGTGATGATGATGATGATGATGATGACGACGACGACGATGACAACGATGATGACAAAAGGAGAGAGAGAAAGAGAGAGAGGGTGGCTTTGCTATAAGTGAGTTAAATATGGAGGGAATGATAAAACTTAGTTCAAGACCTCTATTGAATAGTGCTTTTCCTCCCCTTATTTTTGAAAACACTTCCCTGCACATATTATTCAACAGAGACCACACTTTTTATTTGTCCTCAATCACAAGATCAGAATGAAATATCTGTGTAAGCTTTTCTTATCTTTAAGATTCCCTGGCCATTGTTCCTCCATTACTGCTCTCACAGCCCTCCATATTGATTAAAGTCATTAGCTTGTCTGTTAGCAAATAAAGAGAATCTCCCAAGAGTTCTTACCTATGAGAGAGAATTCTGAGAAAGGGGAAAAAATATGTATATCAAACCCTATAGAGATGTAGAGACGAATTTCATACATAGATTTAAAAAATAATACATTAAAGCCCAAACCAAAGTATTCAGAATAACTTATCTTGACTTAACCACTCTCAAGATTGGCTCCATTATCAGTGGCATTTTCTGAGCTGAGACATCTGCATTTTCATTTTCTTTGTGACTTCCCCCTCTTCTTTTGGGGACTCCAGTAGTAACTTGGTCCCGGCTGGAAGCATGCCATTTCCTCCCTCTTTTTAATAAGCTTCTGCTTTATATGAATAACTAACAGATTTTACTACAATTAGAAGCTTGCCTTCCATTTAGTAATAGGAAGTGTTGAATCAATACCAATGCAGCCTTTCAAGCAGCCAGTCTGCTCTGCCACTGAGCATCTTGATTAAGCTTTACATATCTATAGCCTCCATAGAATTTAAATCTTACTAAAGATTAGTAATCCTTTAGAATACTAGGAATTCTACCAAACAGTGAGACATGTTCCCTACATCCTTAACAGCCTGTCTCAATCCCTGGTTTTCAACTGTATTAAGACAAATTCATCCATAAAATCACATAGCACTCTCTCCATCATTTCCTATGGAGTTACATAATCTATACACTTCCTAAACCATTTCCTGATCACAATTCATTTGGAGTCCCACATAATAATGGACACATTAGCAGTTATCTGTCATGTTTCCTGAAATGTTCTGACTTTTCCTACTTTCTGAAATGACACCTACACAGAGAGGTGCCATGTGCAATCTTCTTATCTGCTGTTTTGTTCTAACAGATCCCACCATAAACACTCTTCTCCAAATCTGTTAGCTGATGTTATACCATCACTTTTTTTTAAAAAAAAGTTTAGTCTATTCACACTACTTCTCCTTTTTTTCACCTTAAACTCTCTCTGCCTTGTCTTCCAGTAAAATTTAAGTTGATTTCTTTTAAACACAAAATAGAGGACTGCTTGTGTGTATGTGTATGTGTGCATGCATGAGTGCGTACACATTTCACACACAAGTATACCTGTTCAGTTGACTATTTGTGTGTTTGTATGAGTGTATTCAAGTGTCTGATGATATTTTCAACTAAATCAATGACAACAGGGGTTAGAGTCCATAAATCAGCATCAGATGATTGGTTATTAAAGGAAGACAGGCTATTTTATGGTCAGAGGCAGTTGCTTGAGCTTCCTGGATATTTGTATCATTTCTAGTAGCTATGTACAGCCTAGTCTAAGCCTGTGTTTAATTGAATTCAGAGCACTAAAAATAAGCTTATTCTTAAACTAAGAACATTCTTATCTAGGAATATCAGTCCCTTCGTGGGAAATATTCACTGAGCTTGAATATCAAGAGTAGGTAAGGAAGGTAAAAGTGGTAACATATGTTTTAAATGGTATCTGCTATTAAACGTGTTGGAATTCGTAAATTATCACTTACAATTCCAGCATTAGCAGTTAGATTAGCTAACTTCCTTTAATTAAATCAGCTGAGTACTTTCATAGGCAATAAATATAAGTATAAAAACAGTATTATAAATTTTGTTTCAGTTCAGGAATATTTTCCAACAAAGAAATAGTGAAGCAAACACTATCACTACACCTTCCTAAAGTGGAATGTTTGCAACGTAATACTTTATGCCTGAGTATTTTCACAATTTAGCTCTGTTCTGGGTTGCAAATACCTAGAATAAAATAAAGGCAAGAAGAATTGGTTTGGACTCACAATTCCAGTCCACAGTCCTTCAGCCCATACTGGACTGCTATACAGGGGAAACCACAGCAGATCAGAGTAGAAGCTCTCATGGCAACAAGAAACAGAGAGAGTGAAAAGAAAGAGGCTAAAAAAAAAAAAGAAGGTGGAAGAGATATATTCTGGAGAAAGGGTAGATCTACAGTGATCCACATTTCCCAAGTAGACTCTGCATATTCTAACATCTCTTGATATTCTATTCAAAGTATGAATACATCTATGCATTGATTCATTGATGAAAGCACAGCTCTCCTAATCGACTTCCAAAAAGGCCCCATCTCTGAACACTGCTTAGACCAGAAACCAAGCCTTCAATAACTGCACCTTCTGAGGAGACACTACAGATCCAAGCCACGTCAGTATCCATGGATTTAAAGTCGAACTTTGCATAGTTTAATAAATGGATCAGGTTGACAAGTTATTTTCGTGTATTCATGGCTATTGGAGTTTCTGAAGAAATAGAAATCTATAGCTTTACTTAGAATGCTAAATATTTATTTTGTTAAAACTTCAGTATGAAAAAAGACAACTAATTTTCAGGATCAGACATGGACAGTCACAATCAAATAATGTATTTCTAATCAAAATAGTAACACATTAGTAAGAGTTCAAGATTATTCTTAGTGGTAATCCACTTTTTAGCTTGAATAGGTGATTTAGGAGCTTGAAAAACAATTTATTATTGAAAATAACATAGAAAATAATAACATAGAAATTGAAATCATGGAACAATACATTACTTAAGCTATTAATTCGTTCAGCCCAGAATTAATAAGTAATAACATAATCATTATAAAATATTTGAGTAGCCATTAATAATAAGTGTTACAATAAATGAAAGTACTGAGTGACAAGAATAATGTTTATCTTTCATTTTTTGTTTTGGGGGATTTTGTTTTGTTTGCATCTTTTTTAAAATTTTTATTGTAAAGGTGTTGTACAGATGGGTTACAATTATATACATAAGGCAATGAGGATGTTTATTGCTGAACATTGTTACCCCCTCTCAGTTTTCCCCAACTTTCTTTCTCCTCCTAGTCTACCTCCCCCAGGTTGTCTTGTTAGAATTGCTGTTGCATTGGTTCATACTTTAGTTTGTACTTTATAAGAGTAAAATGCTGGGTCATGGCATATCATTGCCCAAGTCAGGAGTACATTGAGCAGAAATCCACATTGTGCTGTTCTTTAATAATTTCATAACTTCCGAGCTGCATCTACTTCAAAACAATTAGCAAAAAATATTTAACAAATGAATTTTTTGTTGTAATGGTACTTTATTTCATTATAAACAATATATAAGCTATTTACATAATACCAAATATATATATACATCTACATATATAAAGTTATTTACATAATGCCAAAGGCCATGCCTGGAATAGAATTTCTAATTCCACGATAGTAGTGACTACAGGTGCAGAACATGTATATCTACAATGATGTAGTTAGGTTTCCATGAAGAAAAGTATTAGGCAGAGAAAATATGTGCTTGATTGGTTTGTGCACCAAACTATCAAGACTAACCTATGTGCCTAACGGGCAGAACCCAAGTCTAGAAGACATATACATAATGGGCTAGCAGAATGCAAGACCACCAGCAGCGCTATAGAAGAAAGTGTCACTCTAAATTATTCATTAATCAGACACTGTGTTTTCATGGAGACAATGCTTTTTGGTAGTAAGAAATACACATTTTTGGTGGCACAAAATCTTTATTCAAATGCCTTTCTCAGCAAATCTTCCCCT
This sequence comes from Megascapheus bottae, assembly GCF_031878675.1. Classification (NCBI taxonomy): domain Eukaryota; kingdom Metazoa; phylum Chordata; class Mammalia; order Rodentia; family Geomyidae; genus Megascapheus; species Megascapheus bottae. The sequence goes on from NC_143509.1 coordinate 92,551,598, forward strand.
GTAGTCTCATCTCTCAGCTGTCCTTAGCACTTTTGATTATCTAATTCATGATATAGCAAAAAACAAAAGAAGTATTTTTTAAATACTCCCTACATTGTCGGAAAAAATTTTTGTATATTTGTAAGCTGTTATGTACAAAATAAGACATTTATTTAATGTTACATACCACAACATTTTTATTTTATAATATTTGCTGATGCTCTACAATGACATCATACATTAGATGAAGTTTTAAGAAATGTGCAGGAATGAATAGAATCAAAACATTTCTCTTTCTCCTGTAACTCTTGTGCCTGTTTTGGGATAATGTGAGTTAGAATTTGATATAATTTATTTGTTATCCTATATAAAGAATAGATCTTCTACCTATGATGGGTTATCAGGTTTAAAATAATATCTCAAGCTGGGTGCAGTGGCTCGCACCTGTAATCCTAGCTACTCAGTAGATTGAGATCTGAGGATCACGGTTCAAAGCCAGCCCAGGCACTAAAAAGTCATTGAGACTCTTATCTCCAATTGATCACCAGAAAACTGGAAGTGTGGCTGTGGCTCAAGGAGTAGGGCTTTAGCCTTCAGATGAAGAGCTCTGGGACAGTGCCTAGACCAAGTTCAAGCACCACAACTGACAAAAGAATATAACTATATTTCCTCAGATGTTCTAAAAAAATAGTAACAGTTAAAAACAAGATGATTGGGAGGGGTGGGTGGAGGGAAAGTGGGAGAAAAACATGGGAAGGGCTTTTAATAGCCAAGAAGTAATGTACCCACTACCTGATGAATGGAACTGTAACCCCTCTATACATCACCCCAACAATAAAATGAAATTTTTAAAAAGCAAAATAATAATAATAATAATGATGATTAGAATGCAAACTATCAAATCCTGTCTTTATGCACAGATGATGAAATTATATTTATAATGAAAATTATGTGTGAGTTTTTACAATTCTAATCTTTCCACCTTGTATTTACTTTCATTTCATGAATATTTTCCTAATATTTTAAAGTAGAAATCTTATGAACAAAGAACCAATATGCATTTCCAATTTGTCTTTCTTTTCAGACTTTTCAGTTATTATGGAAACAAGACAAAATGTTAGATGCTGCCCAAAAGTTCATTGTACTCTTTTTTTACTAAGGCAAAGTTTTAGATTAGGTATAAATAAAAACTGATTAGAAAGTGTTTTACTTTCCATCTGGTATTCTATATCTGTCTGCAATGAATAACCTTTCACTACTTGCAAGCTGTAACATTCTGGCATTCTATGATAATATTCAAAGGGCAAAACCTAGTTCCTATTTCTCCTTTGACTACACAAAATTCTTTCAATTTTTTTTTCAGTTGACTTGCAAAGTCTGTAAAAGTGAAAACACTGCAATGAGACTTAACAAGTTAGTGGTAAATTAATGTACTCTGTTTTTCTAGACAACTTGTGAGGCTATAAAACATATAGCTTTTGTTTCTGAGATTTTACTTAATATTTTATATGCACATAAACCAATATGGGCTTTAGAGTATATTTATCAAACCATCTATTCCTTGATACAGAAAACAAATGGAAATTTTTCCAGTAGTTGAAATTATCTGTATGTAGGGAAAACAAAAATCACTACTTCACATAGAACTCTAATTATAGTCTTGTCACCCTGGGTTTCCCTATTGGAAAAGATGACTATTGCCAAGTATGTGCAAATGAATGTTCACTTAGATTTTAAATTAAAATGTTAAATTCATGCAAATAATTGTTCAGATGAAAAGGTCTTGTGTAATTCTTGAGCAAACAAATGAGCATAGTGTTCTTGTCACTAGTAAAGAATTACATGATAGTTATGCTGCATTAATTCTAGTCACCTCAAAAAATAAAACATTCTTTAAATTTTTTAGAAGTTGAAATCAGTGAAAGGAAAGTTATTGCATAATAATTCATTTTATCCAAAATCATTTTTCTTGTACTTTACAGAAGATGAACAATGTTATAGCTGAGGATCAACTTGAAACTATATTTCTTAGTTTCTTTGGAACCATAAGCTTTTTCTACATGTTTGTACTTTCTCAGTCATACTTTAAAGTTAACCTACTTTTAGGTTGCTTCAAACATCTTGAATTAATAATAGAATAGTATATGTCAGGATAGGAATAGACAAAGCTTGTTTTGAAAACAAACGTTTAAATAAATAAACATCTATATCCACAATATTCACAGAAAGAAAGGGTAGGAAGATATCAATTTTTTTCAATGCATTTCTCAAAAGTATTATTTTAGGACCTCAGTTTTAATTTCCTCTTATTTTTTAAAAAAAATGTTGTCCATTTCCCTTTCTTCATATCCCTTTTCCTTCAACCTTTCTTTACTGCAGCATCTGTGTAAATACCAAATGCTGCTGGATTTATCCACATTCTGCTTCTTCCCTTCCTTCTCTCATTTTTGCCTTGCAGCAGTATCATGAGAAGAACAGTAGAAATTTCATCCATCACTTCGAAGTAAGATCTGATTTAGATTTGCATCATATATAAGCTAAGATATAAGATTAAAATTCTGTATTTGCCTCTTATTCTCTACGGTGAACTTGTTCATCCCTGAAGATCAAGACTTCAAGCTCCTACTTATTTGTAAAGAAACATATCAAAGAGAGCAACACAAAATAAGACAGTATCCTTATTTCAAAAGACATCGTGTGTAGGCTGGGAGTTTGGTTTAGTGGTAAAGTGCTTGCCTAGCATGCACGAAGAGCCAGGTTCAATTCCTTGGTACCACATACATAGAAAAAGCTAGAGATGGTGCTGTGGCTCAAGTGGCAGAGGGCTAGCGTTGAGGAAAAAGCCCAAGGACAGTGCTCAGGTCCTGAGTTAAAGCCTCAGAACTGGCAAAAAAAAAAAAAAGACATCTTGTGTTACTTTCCTCTAATTTTGAAAGTCTTGCCAAAAATATACAAAATAATTTTAATGGGAAAAAAAGAACAATGCTACTATGAGTGGAAAAATGGTGACAGGAAAAAAAGATAAAATTTCTTCTGCTACACTTCAAATAGGATTCTTTAGAAAAGAAAATTAGCCTATTATGTCACATCCCAGTTTCATTCTTCTAAACCGTCAAGCAAGAAGGGACTTCAGGAAGAAGATGGAGAAATTGTCTTGAACAGACTGAGGTTTTATTTATTTATGTATTTAGGTTTGTATATATCTAAAACAAGTATTATAATGCCTGAGTACAAGTAGTATAATAAGGACCTGGATTCAAATATTCAGGGCCAGATTTTCTTTGCTCCTCAACCTCGGATAGATCCTTTCCTCACAAGGTGGCAACCAACTGATTTAAACTAATGGGTACAAAAGAAGCATTCTTGGACTGGAGCTTGGCCTAGTGGTAAGATAGATTGCCCAGCATGAGGACCCTGGTTCAATTCCTCGGTACCACATACATAGAAAAGGCTGGAATTAATGCTGTGCTCAAGTGGTAGAGCTCTAACCTTGAAAAGGCCCAAAGACAGTGCTCAGGACCTGAGTTCAAGCCCCAGGACTAGCAAAAGAAAGCGAAAAAGAAAAGAAAAACTTAGTGTAACTCCTATTCCTTCACATAAAGTTTTCAGTGTATTTGCTTTTACCTCCATGTCTTTGATCCATTTGGAGTTAATCCTGGTGCAGGGTAAAAAAGAAGGATTCAACTTTAGTTTTCTGCAGGTGCTTAACCAGTTTTGCCATCACCAATTGGTGAACAGGCTGTCTTTCTTTCATTCTATTTTTATGGTTCTCTTATCAAAGATTAGGGGCTATAGGTCTGTGGGTTAATATCTGGGTCATCAGTTCTATACCATTGGTCCTCAGGCCTGTACTTGTGCAAGTAACAAGCTGTTTTGGTTACAATATCTCAGTAAAGTTTGGTATTGAAATTCCTCCTGCGCTGGTCTTTCTGCAAAGAATTGGTTTTTACTATACTGGGTCTTTTATTATTCCAGATGAAATTTTGGATTGCCTCCTCTATTTCTTTAAAGAATGACATTGGATATTGATGGGTATTGCATTAGATTTCTAGATAGCCCTTGGCAATATTGCCATAGAAATTTTTTCACGATGTTAATTCATCCAATCCAGGAAGAGGGGAGGTTTCCCCATTTCCTCAGTTCTGCTTTAATTTCCTTTTTCAGGGTTTTAAAGTTTTCATCGAAAAGGTCCTTTACATTCTTAGTTAATTCCTAGGTACTTTATTTTCTTTGAGTCTATTGCAAAAGTAGTTGCTTTCCTGATTGTTACCTCGTTCCTGTCATTGTTGGCATAGAGGAAGGCAGTTGATTTTTGAGGGTTAATTTTATACCTTACTACCTTGCCAAGTTTTGAATCAACTCAAGAAGCTTAGGAGTGGAGTCTATAGGGTTATTTAAATACAGAATCATATCATTTGCAAAGAGAGAAAGTTTCACTTCCTCTTTCCCTATTTGGATTCCCTTTATGCTTGCTTCTTGCCTTATTGCACTGGTTAGGAATTCTAATATCATGTTAAAGAGGAGTGGAGAGAGTGGGCATCCTTGTCTCATTCCTGATTTTAGAGGGAATGGCTTTAGCTTTTTGCCACCAAGTATAATGCTAGCTGTGGGTTTGTCATACACAGCCTTTATTATACTGAAGAATGTTCCATGGATTCCTAGTTACTTCAGAGGTTTTAGCATAAACAGGAGTTGAATCTTGTGAAATGCCTTTTCTGCATCTATTGAGACAGTCTTGTGATTCTTGTCCTTGCTCCTGTTAATGTGCTGAATTATATTAATTGACTTGCATATGCTGAACCAGCTTTGCCTCCCTGTGATGAATCTTGTTTGATCATAGTGTATAATTTTTTTTTGATGAGTTGTTGTAGACGGTTGGCCAGAATTTTGTTGAGAAGTTTTGAATCAATATTCATCAAAGAAATGGGTCTATAGTTCTCTTTCTTTGATGAATCCCTGTCTGGTTTTGGGATGAGGGTTATAGTGACTTCGTAGAATGAGTTTGACAAAGAGCCTCTGTTTTAATTTCATTGAAGAGCTTGAGGAGTATTGGTGTGAGCTCTGCATTGAAGACCTTATAGAATTCAGCTGTGAATCTATCTGGCCATGGGCTTTTCTTGGATGGGAGGTCTCTTATTGCCATTTCTATTTCAGTGATTGAAACAGGTCTGTTTAGTTGGTTTAGGTCTTCTTGGCACAGGTTGAAACATTCTTAATAAGGACCCAGAAACACAAAAAGTCAAAGAAAATCTGGATAAGTGGGACTGCATTAAACTGCAGAGCTTGTGCATGGCAAATGACATAGATAGCAAACTAACTAGGAAGTCTACAGAGTGGGAGAAGATCTTCATTAATCATAAGACAGACAAAGGCCTCATATCTAAAATATAACAACAGCTCAAAAAATTACATCATTCCAACAAATCTAATCTCCAAAGAAACAACCATCCCATCAAAAGCTGGGCCAAAGACTTAAAGAGAGTCTTCTCTGAAGAAGAAATAAAAATGTCCTATAGATATATGAAGAAATGCTCGACATCTCTGGCCATAAAAGAAATACAAATAAAAACAACTCTAACATTCCACCTCACTCCAGTTAGAATGGCCAGGATCAATAAAACTAATAACAACAGATGCTGGAGGGGTTGTGGCCAGGAGGGATCACTACTACACCGTTGGTGGGAGTGCAAACTCGTTCAACCACTATGGAAAGCAGTATGGCAGTTCCTCAAAAGACGAAACATAGAGCTCCCCTATGACCCAGCAATTCCACTACTTGGCATTTACCCATTTGTCCAGAAACAATGGCATACTAAATCTATTAGCCCAATGATGTTCATTGCAGCACTATTTACCATAAAAAAGATATGGAACCAACCCAGATGCCCCTCAGTTGATGAGTAGATCAACAAGATGTGGTGTTTATACACAATGGAATTCTATGCTGCTGTCAGAAAGAATGGCATGTCCCATTTGTAAGGAAATGGAAAGACTTAGAAAAAATCATATTAAGTGAAGTAAGCCAGACTAAAAGAACATAGGCTCAATGGTTTCCTTCATTTTTCATAATCAGTAAAAACCTTGCACTCTCCTAGCAGAGATTTACAATAGAGGGAAACTTAAAAACATAAGGCCATATAGAATGACACTGAATGAAAGCACCTCCAGGATATAGAAACAAAAGCCATATGATGAGTGATTGTAATCCTTAATATACTATGTTATCTTTCATCTGTTTTTCTGTCCCTTGGTTATCTTATACTGTTACAGTATTTCACCTTGTTATCTGATATATTGTATATATGCTTATTTGGTAATTTGAAATTGGATGGGGAAGGGGGGAAAACAAGATGAGAGGCAGGGGTGGGGGCAGGGAAATGGGGACCAAGACATGAAAAAGGGTATCAATGTTTGTGAGGTAATTCACCATCTATCTATCTGGTGAATATAATGTAATCCTTCTATTAATTAAAATAAAAACATATATGAAAAAAAGAAAAGAAAGAAACATTCTTAAGGAGGTACTGACTGAATAGGTCATGTGATTCTTTGGTGGGGAGTGGGTAGAGGGCAAGGCTGAGATTTGAATATAGGAAATGGAAATTACTAGGCTTGCTTACTAGGCTCTACTCTACTACTCAAAGCCCACTTCCAGCCCTTCCTTTAGCTTTCTGTTTTAAAGATGACATTCCATGAACTTCTCTGCTTTGGTTAGCCTTGAACCACAGTCTTCATATTAGGAATAGAGGCTACCAGCACCCAGTCTGATTTCTTTTTAAAGCTTGGTTTTAGGCATATTCTTATCTCCAAACCAATTGGCTTTGGCTTAAATCATTTTTTAAACCTTATACTTCAGAGTGAAGCCTCAGCTGAACTGAATAAAATGAGAGGCAAAACAAATTTAGCAGATGTTAGGATGATAACAGAAGATATTATTCATTTATGATCACTAAATAATTTCAATCAAGCCAAGAAGAGAACATAATATATATAGCCATATAAAATGCCAATATTATAATTCTAATTTAATCTCTTTAACTTAATGAATTGTAAGTAACTCCAAAATCAACTAAAACAAACTATTTTGAGTTTTGAAATAATTTTCAAAACAGACTTCACCACAGTTCCAAGCATTACTGTGCAATTTTTCACAACGCGCAAGTATTTTTTTCCTTCTGCCATTTGTGCCTTCCATGTTTAATGTAGTACTTGTTTGAAGAATTCACATGGGATAATTGATACACTGTCTTCTTTATAAGTTAGATACTAATGTACACTTATGCCAGCATAAGCCACCATGAAAACAAGTCAGAGAGAAAACAATCAGTATGACCCAGCTCCTAGTTGAACATTTTAAACTAAGCCAGGTTGCTGCTCTAGGTTTGCAGGCATACTACCCTGCATTTCTATCAAGGCACAAAAAGCCTTTGTCTATGTTGGAAATAGACTTCAGTTAGATACTTAAAGTGTCTATATTTATGCTCTTATCTACTCAGAAGTGACTCTAGGATAAATTTCACATCAAATATCTACTCTGGGCTATTGCTAGTTTTTATATTGAAAAATACTTAGCTCAGAATGCTTTTTTTATGAACCTATTTTGTTTCCTGTTTATATTCCTGAACTAAAAGAGCAGGAGGAAGGGGCTTTCCCATGGTCAGAAGCCTCTGAATGCTAATAAGTGTGTCTCCTCTCGGGTGTTAAATTCTGTAGAAGATGCAAACAGCAATTTAATTTTTTTTAACAGCCCATGCTTAGTTTACCCAGAGGAAAAGAAATATTGTAGTATAAGATAACAACGATCATTTAAAAAGCAGTCATTAGGATACGTGTGGAAGTCTCTACACTCACTCTCCTAATTTGTTTATATCTTCTACTGAGAGTTTTAAATATGAAAGAAAATATGGTGAAAATGAAAGAAACTGGGCACCACCCACTCATTTACTGGGCATACAAACTTAATTCAAATGGTTTACACACATATGTGTATGTGTGTGTGTATGTGTGTGTATGTGCGTGTGTGTGTATGGAAACACAGAACTTCAAATTTATAATTTTTTCTATACAGAGAATAATAGGAGATTGAAATAAGTATATGAATCAGTTTTTGTATAAGATAGGTTAGTGACCTAACCTATCCTAGTATTGAGGATGAATTCAGGACTTTCTGCTTGCTAAGCAGGTACTCTGAGCTGGAGTGATGACTCCAGTTCCAATTTTGCTTATTATTTTTCAGATTGGGTCTCAGTTCCTGCCCTAAAGCATGTCTGTGTTCAATCCACCCATGACAGACTTTGTGTTAACTGAGAAAAATGATGCAAAATATCATATCCAAGCTCTTCAGTTACAGGGTGTCTGGTGAACAGATGAATATTTTCCTTCACAGGCTGGCCTCAAACCATCATCCTCCCACACTCGACAAGCACTGTTTAAAGCAACTCGTTGAACAGGCAGGCCAAATATGACATATCTTGTATAACCTGATAAAAGTCATGATCACTGTCTCAATTCTAGAGTTTCCTGCAATAATATTCAGAATCCAAGATAAACATAAACTAAATATGCAGGAGATATTGAGCTTGGCAAAAAAAGGGCTCAGGTTTAAACTGATTTTGCAAAATTTGTATTACTTTTCCAAAATTATCATATAGGAAACACAATATTTCTGTTTCAGCCGTGTCTAATATGAAGAATACTATCTTAAGGACATCACAAGAGAGAGAAAGAAAGAGAGAAAGAAAGAAAGAAAGAAAGAAAGAAAGAAAGAAAGAAAGAAAGAAAGAGAGAGAGAAAGAGAGAGAGAAAGAAAAGAAAGAAAGAAAGAAAGAAAGAAAGAAAGAAAGAAAGAAAGAAAGAAAGAAAGGAAAGAAGGAAGGAAGCAAAGAAGGAAGGAAGGAAGGAAGGAAGCAAAGAAGGAAGGAAGGAAGGAAGGAAGGAAGGAAGAAAGAAAGAAAGAAAGAAAGAAAGAAAGAAAGAAAGAAAGAAAGAAAGACAAACTCTGTGTGCTCCTGTTGGTGGCCAATTGTTTGGTATGTGAAAAAAATCACATGAATATTTCAGTATAGCATATTAACTATTACATTGGGCAGTGTGTCTCTTGCCAAGACTTTCCTGAACAGAACTCCAATAGATTGAGATTTTCTTATTACTATTTCAATATCTCTCTCTATATATGTCATTTTACTAGAATCAGCAGTCCTTGCAATAAATGAAAACTAGATTCCCCACATCAGATTGAACATCTCAAAATGTATCCCTTTACTTTTGCAATTTTATTGAATAAGCTGCAGGACATCCTAATTCATCTGAAGCCTATACTTCAGTAAACAATCAACCCTGGTTTAGAGCTTGGAAATTACATTCCATTTCTGTGTCTTCAATCAAGTATTGAGTTTCCTTCTTACATTTGCACGGCACTGAATATTTATAATATCTTCATGATACTACATCCACGGTCTTCTCTGATGATTCAAAGTGAATGGAGGAAAAGTCTTACATGCATTGATGCTGTTCAACCATTATTAAGGATGTACCCAGGAAATATCCAATTGCTATCTAACTCATAAGTAGAAGATATATACCTCCACACACGTGCATACTTTCCAGAAATAAATTTTAGAGGACAACTTTCAAGAAAAAGCATAAATTGGCAATTATGAAGCAAATAGCCACTGCTCTATATAAAACATAACTCCGAGTAATAGGAGATTTCTCCAGGCATGAAATCCTATCACTCAGTGGAACAGTCCAAGTAAACAGGGGTGATCTCACACAGTTGCAAGTATTCCACCACATAAGGTGGCAGACAGATAAGGAATGAACAATAATTGTTTTTTGGATTACACTAACATATCTCAACGTTACTTGTGGTTGCCAGTGTTTAAAAATGATAAGAATGTGTCAAAATTAGGATGGTCATTGCATAGTCTATCCACTGAGAGTTGGGCTGAGCAAAAAGTATGGTTTAAATACTAACAAACATCTGTCCTGATGGCCCACTGATTAAAGAATAGAAAAGCCAAATGTAAATGCAGGCAAAAGATGTATACAATCAAGCTGTATTCTACAAAATATAGTTATGACAACAAATCTGTTGTCTATAAGAGCAAGAGAAAAGAATGTATGAGACATCATTACTATAGAATGAATTCTAAACGATTTCCAAAATAACAACAAATATTAAGAAGGTAAAAAAGCAATCCAAAAATTCATGTGGAATAATAAAAGAACCTGTATAGCAAAAACAATCGTTAGCAAAAAGAACAGTGCAGGAGGAATATCGACACCTAACTTTAGACTCTATTACAGAGCTATAGTAATCAAAACAGCTTGGTACTGGCACAAGAACATGCCTGAGGACCAATGGAATAGAACTGAAAATCCAGAAATCAACCTGCACACATATGGCCACCTAATCTTTGATAAGAGAGCCCCCAAAAAAATAGGATGGAAGAAAGACAACCTCTTCAACAAATGGTGCTGGCAGAATTGGTTAATCACCTGCAGAAAACTAAAGGTGGATCCTTCTATGTCACCCTGCACCAGAATTAATTCCAAATGTATCAACGACCTTGAGTAAAAGCAGATATGCTGAAAACTTTACAAGAAGGAATAGGAGATATACTAGGTCTTTTGGCACAGGTCAAAACTTTCTTAATAAAGACCCAGAAACACAACAAATTAAAGAAAGTTTGGACAAATGAGACTGCATTAAACTGCAGAGCTTCTGTATGGCAAAGGACATAGCTAGCAAGTTAAATAGAAAGCCCACAAATTGGGAGAAGGTCTTCCACTAGCCATACAACAGACAAGGGCCTTATATCGAGAATATACCTACAGCTCAAAAAATTAAATCTCTCAAAAACAGATCCTCAAAGAAACAACCATCCCATTGAAAGATGGGCCAAAGACTTAAAGAGAGTCTTCTCTGAAGAGGAAATAAGAATGGCCTATAGACACATGAAGAAATGCTCAACATCTCTGGCCATAAAGAAATGCAAATTAAAACAACTTTGAGATTCCACTTCACTCCAGTTAGAATGGCCATTATCAAGAAATTTAATAACAACAGATCTGGCAGTGTTGTGGCCAGGAAAGATTGCTATTACACCATTAGTGGGAATGTAAACTCGTTCAACCCCTCTGGAAAAGCAGTATGGTGGTTCCTCAAAAGACTAAACATAGAGCTCCTGCCTATGACCCAGCAATCCCATTCTTGGTATTTACTCAAATGTCCAGAAACAAGGACATACTAAAGCTACTAGCACAATGATGTTCATTGCAGCATTATTTATCATAGTTAAGAAATAGAACCAACCCAGATGCCCCTCAGTAGAAGAACAGAGCAAGAAGATGTGGTACTTATACACAATGGAATTCTATGCTGCTGTCAGAAAGAATGGCATCAACACATTCATAAGGAAATAGAAAAACGGGAAAAAATCATATTAAGTGAAGTAAGCCAGATCCAAAGGAACATAGGCTCAATGGTTTCCCTCATCTGTAATTATTAGTATACATCTAGGACTATTCTGGCAAAGGATTACAATAGCTCAAAAGCTATGCACATAAGATCCTATAGGATGAGACCAAGTGAAATGAATTCTAGGATATGGAAAAAAGAGATATATCTTTGTGAATGTTGTTTTAAATATACTCTGTTATTTCTCTTCTCTTTTTTGCCCCTTATGATTAATCTCATGTGGTTACTGTATCTGACTTTGTTGCCTAGTATATTATATATATATATGTTTATGTATTTATTTGAAATAGGGAAGGGAAGAGGGATAAAATTTGAACTGGTTTTGATTTTGTTTTGGGGTTTTATTTTTTAAGTTCTGGAATTGTCCTCATCTCTTCTCACCTATAGAAAAAAATTGATCAGAATAATTTGAGTCTCCAGGTTGCATTTATTTAAATATTTATCTTTCTAAACTATAAGATAAATGCCTTTCAAATTGGTTTAATTTCAGGAATGATCTTTGGTGAAAGGATATCTTTCAGTCAAGTCTGAACTAAAGCATTTGGTGTATATTGAATTGACAGCTCACGATTCGTCTGTTCAGCTTCCTTTACTAAAAATAACTATTGTAGCCAGTTCCTTTCATGTGACCTTAGACAGTAATTTGAAAAGCCTGTTCCATGGCCAACTATCACAAAATATGAAGTAATAAATTGGCATAATGAAATAGCTTTTTTAAAAGAACAACACACACAAAAAGATTCTTGGAATGATTTGGAATATAAATAGAAGTGATCCTTACTACTGAAATGAAATAACCAAAATAATATAATATTATTATACTTCCAAGTGTATATCAAAGAAAATTAACATTCTCAAGGATTTCTCTTCAGGGGTAAGTTTTAAGTAGTATTTGCTCATTGTCACATCTTCCTTTCCAAAGTGCAAAAGGCTGTAGATTTATTTATTACATCTACAATTTGAAACAGTGTCTGCCAAGGACAAAAGGAAGCATGAATACAATTTATTGAAAGCAAGCTAAAGGAAGCTGACCTAGTTATGTCTGAATTATTATACTACCAGCTCTTCACAGCATGTCTGACATGGCTGTGGAAGACAAGCCGCTTAGCTGAGGGCCCCAGACGATGTCCACCGAAACAAAATTGAAGCCAAGAAGTTCTGGCAATAAGCAAAACCCTTAGATGATACACACACCATGCTGCAGAAAACTTAGGTGTTGCTCTTTCGAAGGAAGAAAAAGCATTAGAAAAAGACAATTCCTTCACAGCAAGTGATTCAGCCACTCTAGTGTAGAATAGAGCATTCTTTGTTGCCTGGTTCTGTAAGGTTTCTAAAGCTCCCAGGGATTTAAGGGGAAAAAAAGAAAGAAAGAAAAAGAAAGGAGAATCTTAACTCTTTGGAAAGAAGGTATGTCCCTTTCAAAAGCATTGTCCTGGTGAACTTCAATAATAAAAGAGAGAAGAATTAAAGATACAAAGTATAGTTACTTCTGTGTTCTGGTCTCTGTCTCAAGTAAACTGTTCTTTTTGCTTTTTCATTTGTTCTTTAAAAAACAACAGTTGGAATCATATGAACTCAAATTTGTAGTGTCTGCAATTTCAGGATCTGTAAGATTACCAACTTGGTATTTTTTTTCAAGAACAAAGGAAATCTCTCTTTGACATACTCTCTGGAGGGTGGAAGCTGGGTAAACCCAGGGATTGATTATTGTTGTGTTCTGAGGCCACAATTTCAAAATGTAGTCATTTATCCATAGATTTGGCTAACAAACATCAAAAATGCCTACAATATACTAAAACATGTTCTGTGTGTGTAACAAAACAATTTTTTAAAAGATAGCAATATCTATTATGGCTTTTGCATGGCAAAATAAAGCAACAACACAGATAATAATGTACGGGTTATTTTATTTTTAAAGTACAAAAATCAGAGCGTTGGTTGGAATTTTAAACAGAAATAGCCATGGTAGTACTCATCCAAAAATAACATATTTAAATAAGATGATGAAGGAACAGAAAGAAGATAATGTGTAGCTCTCTGAGAAAAAAAAAAAAAAAAGCTTCTCTGGCCACAGAAATCGTTAATGCATTTCTACAATACCAGAATCTGCTGGCATTTTGAGATAAAGAAGTGGCTGTCCTAATTTACATTTGTACTAGCATTGAGACTTCCCTTTTCCCCACATTCTCACCAGCATTGCTTACATTTTGTCATTCTCATAATAACCATTTTAACTATGACGGTTTACACTTGTATCTCCCAAATGACTAATGAAATGAAGCTTTATGTTTCCAATTAATTTCCTTGCCATTCAAATATCTCCTTTTTGATAACTTTATTTGAATCTGTTGTCCTCTTTTCAATTAGATTATTCAAAGCTTTTGCCATGAAGTTGAAATGTTTCTTATCTATTTTGAGAATTTATTCCCACTAGGATGAGGAACTTGTAAACGTTTGTTCCTAGTCTGTAAAGAGTCTCTTCCATCTGCTCATTACTTCCTTTGCTGTACAGAAACTTGCTAGTTTGCTATCTTATAACCTCTGTCTTTAGAAATTCTTGCAATGTATCTTACAGTGCAAGTCTCTGAAAATCAGCTTTTATTAGTTTCAAAAAGTATCATTATGTCCCTGTTTCTGAAAGTTGTTTTCATTAAGTGTAGAAGAATGATTGGTCTCAATATTTTAAAGATATCCATACATTTGTCTTCTGTCTTGTGTAATTTTTATGAAAAAAAACTGAAGTGTCTCTAACCTTGATTCTCTCTATGGTAATGTTGTACCTTACCCACCTTAGGACTAGCATGCTTTCAAGACACTCCTTTGTCTCCCTCTCCCCCTCTCTCTCCCCCTCCCTCTCCCCCTCCCTCTCCCCCTCTTCCTTACTTCTCTCTCTCTCTCTCTCTCTCTCTCTCTCTCTCTCTCTCTCTCTCTCTCTCTCTCTCTCTCTCTCTCTCTCTCTGTCTCTCTCTCTGTCTCTCTCTCTCTGTCTCTCTCTCTCTTTCTCTCTGTCTCCTTTTTTGTCTCTTTCTGTCTGTCTGTGTGTCTGAATTCTCTCTGTCTCTGTCTGCCTCTGTCTCTGTCACTCTGTCTCTGTCTCTCTCTGTGTGTCTCTCCCTGTCTCTCCGTCTCTGTGTCTGTCTCTGTCTGTCTCTCTGTCTCTCTGTCTCTCTCTCTCTCTGTATGTGTGTGTGTGTATGTTCAGGCATGCTGATACTCAAGGTCTTGTGTTCAAGCTTAGCTTCTTCACCCAAGAGTGGCATTCCACCACTTAGACAATACTTCCACTTCCAGTTTTTTGCTGATTAATTGGAGACAAAAGTCTCTCCAATTTGTCTGCCCAAGATGGCTTCAAATAGAAATTCTCAGGTTACAGTAGCTATCATTATAGGCCTAAGTCACTGGTTTCCAGAAAAGCATTGGATTTTTTTTTAACATTTTTGACCACAGAATGTCCAAGGGAATGTTGTCCTTAATGTTGAGAATAATTGCCATGTTTTAATAATTATCCTTCTTAGAGTAATCCAACATTTTTAGGAAGCTGGTAGTTTCTTGTCCATTTTGAAAAAGTAAAATAACTTTCTTTTAATCTCTATTATGTACCTTCCTTTCTTCCTTTGAATCATCTTTTATCTTTATATAAATTGTCTGGCTCAGTACCCAGCATTTTTTCTAATATAGGCCCAAGACCAGACATGAAAATCTAAATTCCATCTCTGTTTACATTTTTCAATTTGATCCTTCTGATTATAACTGCTTTTTAAATGTCAACTGATAAATGACACATGAGTTCTCAGAGAATTATTTGGACCTGAAAGAAGATCTATTTTCATCTTAACAATTCTGGAAAAAAATTAACATTTTCAAATGTTTATTGCATGATGCAGTGTCTCATTCAATATCTACAGATTCTAGTAGCTGAATTGACCAATTCCCTTTCAATAAAATTCTACATAATTGCTAACTTTATTGTAAAAGCTGATGGATTAAGAAATGAATCCCTGCCACAGTTCTGAAATATCTCTCCATCTTGAGGAAACCTAGGCTTCACTTAGCAACAAATAACTCCAAACTCTGCCTTAGAACTATGGCAGTCTTTCCAAACCTTGCTTTGCTTTTCATAATTTTTATTTGGGATCCCACACTGCATCTCAGTGTTTTCAGTCTTTAAAATGCAAAGTGGAGGAAGATAGTAATAACTAAATTGGAAGAGGAAGAAAGAAGATGGTGACAGGATAGCATATGAAATATATAAACATATATATGTATATATGTATATATATATAGCACAATGAAACCCAACAAAAGAAGAGAGGAAAGAGGGTAACTAAGAAAAAGTAATATAATGGGATGAATTCTGTGTGTACATTATATGTAAGTTGCTATGTCAAATGATATTCTGTATACAATTCATTTGAGCCATTAAAAATCAAAAAATAGGGGCTGGGAGTTTGGCCTACTAGTAGAGTGCTTGCCTAGCAGGTTTGATTCTATCACATACATAGAAAAAAGCTGGAAATGTGAGGCTCATGTGGTAGAGCTCTAGCCTTGAGAAAGTCCAAGGACAGTGCTCAAGCCCTGAGCTCAAGCCCAGGACAAGCAAAAAAAAATTAAAAATATACCTATATCATCATATTTTAGATGTTAAATTTTCTATTTGCAAGTATTACCCATCTCTTTTATGCTCATTTCAATATCAAAGTAAATTGCATGGCCCTGTCTTGACTTTAAGGGATGCCAAGAAGAGAAATTTTTGTTAGAAGGCACTAATAAATATAACATTAACTATTGGATTTCTACAGACTAAAGTATAATCATCAAAACTTTCATTACTAATCATATAGCACCAGTTAGTGTGTGCATATGCTGTTATTGCTAATATTTTCAGAGATAACATGTATAATAACTATTACTCCTTTCTAAATAAAAAAGAATTATTTTCCTCACCATCTGTGTATCCCAGGGTTTCAGAGGGAATTGAGTTTCCTCTGGGAACTGTATTTTTTTCCTGTCCATCATTTTTCTTTTCTGTGGAAAACCAGAGCTAAATACCATCTGGACATAGCATTTTATCATCAGATGCTTTAATTTTTTGATCATCTGTTCTGGCAAGATACAGTTCTTCTTTAGTGTTTATTCTGCTTGCCCTGAAACCTGATTACTTCAGGCATCTGTTCTTCTACCTTCCTCTTGCAGACACAGAAGCAAGGAAAGGTTTGGAAGTTTGGCAAAGCTTCCACTGGTACAAATCCATTGATTTTAACAAGTTTCATTGTGAGAGTTCCTAGAAAATAATGTCAAAGGTCAATGCACTGAATGCAATGTCGATGGTTTTCTAGAAATTGGACAAGGAGGTCGATTGCTCTAATTCTGGAACCTACCACTGACAAACTCTTGAGAGAGATTCCACATTACAAAAATTGCTGAGGAAATGTGCATTGTGGTTCATCTTGAAATACTTGGAGATTAAGGGCCTATTAGAATTTCTCACCCTCAGTCTTAGATTACGTTAGCTTTTTTACTATTTATAATATAATAACCCTATTTCAAATATGTGTGCCACACTGCATTGTATGTATGAGATATAGATCCCTCTTCTCCCATATTGCTCTTCATTTGATCATTTATTATATCTAGCTGAGTATTTTTTCTACCACTATTTAAATAGGTGACAAATCCAAACTCTGGGAATTATGTAGCACCATTTGTTTTATCAGACTTTCCATTTTCTCCCTGGATATTTCCTCTGCATCATTTTCTTTTCTACTTAACTCTGAGAAAACATGACACTTCTATTTTTTAGCTTCTTCCAAAGGCATTTTAACTGATTTTTACAGAGATCGGAGAATAATTTGCAACCTGAGCCAAAAAAGTAACATTCCAGCTTTGTTTTCTATTTTAAATGGAATAAATGAAATAAAACAGAAAAAAGCAACTATATCCCATTGTAATTATTTGTATTTTCAATTTTTCTTTTGGACATAGTGGGCTTTGAACTCAAGGCTTCATGTTTACTAGACAAGGGCTCTGCCACTTCAAATATTCCCCTAGACCTTTCTGCTTCTGTTAGTGTTTGCACCTGGGCTGGTATGAGCTGAGATTCTCCTCTTAATGCTTGCTACATAGAAGAGATGGAAGGTGCAGAACACCTTGCCTAGCTTTTCAACTGTTAAAGATAAGGTTTCTCCCTGTAGCCTCCCAGTGTCAGCTTCCTCTAGAGTCATGAGGATCACAAGCAGGACCCAACATGCCCAACTGATTTACAACTACTCCATTGTATTTCCTAACACTTGTCCTCCAGAAGTACTTGAGAGTCATTGTGTAATCTCACCCTGATGTTGGCTCTCTGTAAGCCTTTTTGTCTTATCAAATGGACATAAGATGTCACATTCACTGGTGCTGATTCTGTCCTCCAACCCTGACTTTGTTAAAGCATTAGGCAGTAGAAAAGGCTATGACTCTCACTGGGTCACATTTTGAGAACTATGACTTCCCTGGCATTGCAGAGATTCATGAAATGAAAAATGAAAAACTATGGCTCTCTCCATTGTCCCTGGACACAGCAAGTGTCACTTACTTCCTAGGAAGCTTCTTTTACATTCACTTTGTGAAAGAAGACAGAAATAACTTGTTCTCCTACAAGGACCTGTGACTGAAAATTGCCTTAATATCTGCACATTCTTTTTGTTGTTGTTTTAGTGCTTTGCATAAAACATCAACTCCACAAGGAGTCCTTTTAATATATATATATATATATATATATTGTAAAGGTGAGGTACAGAAAGTTTACAATTATGTAAGTAAGGAAGTTAGAAGAATTCTTCTCCAACATTGTTACCCCCTCTCTCTCTTTCTCCCACTCTCCCTCCCCCCAACTTCCCTTGCCTCAAGTTGTGACATTCATTTCCAGAATGGTGTCTTGTGACTGTCACTGTTGCATTGATTCACCCTTTGTCCTTTGTCTCAACAGTTCTGTGATTCCCCTTCTCCTCCCCAATCAGATAGAATTATATACAAGTTAAAGAATACCAAAATCAAAAACAATTCAATCATACTTTACTCTTGCAAACTTTTGCTACAACTCAAAACCCTCTTTGCTATGCTGCTGGTTTTTTTTTTTAATTCTGCTATCATTTGTCTGTGTTAGTATAGGTCTCCCTGAGGACAGGCAACAACTGAGTCAAAAACATGAAGAATTCAAAGAATAATCTTTCCTGTAAGAGATAAATGGAAGAAATTAGGCACCAGTGGAGACATGTACCTGTAATCCCAACTACTCAGCAAGCTGGATTGAAATAACTGTAGTCCCATGTCCAGCACGGGCAGGAATGTCTCTGAGACTCTTATCTCTACCAAGAAGGCAAAAGTGAACCTGTGGCTGGAATGGTAACATAGACAGCCTTGAGCAGAAAAGCAGTGCCCAGGCCCTGGTTCAAACCCCATGGTGAACAGATCAATAAATAAATAAATAAGGAATTAGGACCATACAAGGAATGCCTTCAGTCCACACTGCAGGTAATAGCTGTAGGAGAAAAGAGTAAATGGATGAGGATTGAGCAATAGCTACAGACTAAGATTCAACTCACAGAACTATAAACCAGTCAGTGCTGCTGAGAAAATACCATCTATTGTCAAAGTGGAAATGCATATATCTTGCTGCCCAGGACTGCCCAGCCATTGGATAAAACTGTATTTCCCAACAGAACACAGTAGGTACTCCAAAACTATCTATTAAATGTATAAAAGAATGAAAGAATGGTTTCCCTCATTTGTCATAATCAGTAGAATCCTTGGGCTCTCCTAGCAGAGATTTGCAATAGAACAAAACCTTGATACAAAAGGCCATATAGTAGGATGCTAAATGAAAGGATCTCTAGGATATAGAAACATAAGCCATATAATGAATGATTGTTGTTGTTAAGGTACTATGTTATCTCTCATCTCTTTTGCTGTCCCTTGGTTATCTCATATTGTTACAGTATCTCACTTTGTTACCTGATATATCGGATATATTTGTATTTGGTTATTTGAAATTGGATAGGGAAGGGGGAAAACAAGGTGAGGGGTGGGGGTGGGGGGGAGGGAAATGGGAACCAAGACATGTGAAAGGGTATCAATGTATGGGAATTAATGCACCATCTGTCTGGCAAATATCATGTAACCCTTCTATTAATTACAATAATAAATATATGAAAAAAGGAATGAAAGAATAAAGGAGTCCAAAAGGTAGAACTTTTAAAAATTCTTCAGTGAAAGATGCCATACTATAAAATGATAGAACACATCATGATTCACCTAACCTCTAGTTATTGTATAAATAAATGTTGATGGAACAAGCAATCATTAATAAGATCAATAGATTTTAAATATCCTGAGGACAAAATATCCAGCTATCATTATTGTATTTCCACTGACTTGCACATTGTTTGATACAAATTCAATAAAGTCTGACAAAGGTAGAAATTAACAAGTGATCCTTCAACAGGGCAATGAAAATATTCCTCCTGCTTAAGTTGCAAGTATAAGCAGTCACTCCAGAGGCTTTGACACTTGGAACAAACATCTTTTTCATGGGTGATGTCATAATATTTTATAGCTTCTGGATCGATTGGTGGATGTCTTCTTTCCAAAAGAGATATATAATGCTACCTTGGAAAGTTTAATCGCATCTTATTTAACCATGTAATTGAGGGCTAAAAGAGCAACTTCTGTCCTGGGGAAACTTGAGATCTCTGAGGGATAATGATGTACCTACCCAGTTAGGCCAAATTTCTGAAGTGACTGAACTCGCACTGCATGTGGACTACACAGCAAGGAAAGATTACTGATATGATTCAGACTTTTGTTGTATCCAACTAAACCAGGCTTCATGGGAAACACAGGGAATTTTGGAAAGAAGTGGTGTTTAAGGTCACAGTATCTTGGGAACACACAGATAATACACTGGGCTAAATACATCAGTAGCAAGATAGAGATGTTTCATCAGTAGACTCAGTTTCATAGGTAGACAGAGTGATGTGTGGTAGAACTGACTGTGAAAATGGGGACACAGTGACTTCAAGACAGAACATCAAATCTATGACAGTGAAGTCAACTGAGTACTGTAAGGGAATATGATTAGTCAGGTAGATATACATTGGGCCTTGGCCTCCATGGCCAACGAGGAAGAAATTGGGATGCACATAAAAATATTCACTGGCAAGTTTAAATATCCTACACACAATTCTTTGTAGGCTTATTCAACTCTTGGATGATAAGTTGATTTTACCTGAGGACTCAAATTTTCTACAACTTTGAGTTTATCAAGAAAAATATAATTGTCCCACTTTATTAATTTTGCCAATTAATTTAAATTCATATCTCAGAAAGCCACTATGTTTTAGAAATTTGAAAATTGATGTATCCTTGTAAATCAAAATTATAGGTGTTTACACACAAGAGTTTACTAAAAACATTCATAATGAACTATAAAAAAATAAGACACAGGTAAATATTTCCTTCAACTCTGATGATAAAATAATCTCAATTCCAGTCATTTGTATTTTATAACTTCAGTGAAAAACTGAAAGCATAAAAACTTCTCCTATTAAAATAAACAAGATGAGGGGTGGGGTGGGGGGGAAAGAAATGGGGACCAAGAGATGTGAAAGGGTATCAATGTATGGGAATTAATGCACCATCTATCTGGCAAATATCATGTAACCCTTCTATTAATTACAATAAAAAATACATGAAAAAATAAAATAAAATAAATTATTTATCTCAAGATATCCTTCAGATGCTACTTAAAGGATATAACAGATTTTTCAGCTTTTCCACCAGTAGTAAAAGTACCAGCTGAATTTTCTACCATCTTTGCCTTAGGCATATTGTGAATTTGAAGTTCTTGCAATTTCTCATTCTTTTTAAGTTAGAAATGGACTTTAAATGTCATAAGAATTTTTAAAAATTGAGTAGAAACTGTCAAACCAAGTAATTCTGGCTCCATAAAATCCTGTGTAAGATGTTCCTATAGAAACTTCACAAACTATTTTTTATGAATCTGTAATTTTAGAAGAGTACAACTTAAATTAGTAAAAAATTATAAATTAAGAGTTACAGAAAATCATTGTGAATATTAACTTAGCCAATCCTTTCTCATAGGAGATATAATAGAAAAAATTAAAATATCTATGATAATTCATAAGTTATACAATTAACTTTCTATTATAAATATTTTAGCAAATCATTATTCCTGAATAAAAAAATAAAGGATGGGAGAAATAGTTATGTATCAAAGGTTACCAGTAAATCAATATTTTATACTATGAATATCATTTTAAAAATCCTTAAGAAATATCTGAGACCTCACATAGAAATGGGTAAAATCATTAATATAAAATAAGAAATATAGGTTAAATGAATAACTGTGATACATACCTAATATATTGAATAATTGTACAAGCTACCTAGTTTAGGGTGATTTGTGATAGTATGGTCAATTGTCCAAAGATCCTCACAGAGTGGATTTTCTTCTACTGTTTGCATGAGCATATTTCTTTAGAGCATTCATGTTATCATAATTCCTTTCCAGTTATAAAAATTCTTCTTCTTGACCCCCCCAAATATAAAATTCTCTTAGACAAGTAGCCCCAGTGCATAGTGTGTGATGTGTGTGTGTGTGTATGTGTGTGTGTATATGTGTGTGTTTAGCAGGTATTTAATCAGTAACTTATTAAATAAAGAATTGAGTTGTGCAGCTTCAATAGGCATAACATTGCTTCTGGAAGGAGCCGGAACAGGAAATGGGTTTTGGAGGAGAAAGTTGAAAACATCACATATAAAATATATAATAAATCATGATGGATATGTTACTACTCATAGGCACATATACAATGTATCTATAGAATTAAAATTTCAGTGGACTTGAACTAATATGGAAAAATTACCCCTAAAAATGATTATTAGAAGGCTAATCAAGAAAAAAACACTACGAGATACTTGATCAACTGTGTTAAAGTCACAGAAGCATAATTTAAGTACAGTTTTCCCAGTTCAATACTGTTGACATTATGCCAATACTTCTTCAACAGCTCAAAGAAAAAATGTAAACAGATACTTTACAAATTTATCTCCTCTGGAAACAAAGGTAATTCAGAAACTATACTCACAGGACAATATTTGTATACATTTATCTTGATTTGTTTTTACTTGGTTTCCCTAACTTAAAATAGGACTCAAAATTTACTAATCATTTTGTAGTATATGAACACACACGCACACACAAATAGATCACACACTTGAATGATATGCACGGTAAGCAAGCTGATATAAACTTCATCTTCATTTTTATACAATCACAATTTTAAATACCATCATGTGGTCTACTGTCTGCAGACAGGAAGTTGACAATAATTATCCAATTTACTCCAGCAAATTTAGCTTAGGCTGAGTATTTCCTGCTTGTTAACAATCACCCATAGCTCCTCCTGTAAATGGATCTCCTGCTGTCAAATCGGATTAACACTTTAGCTAGCCTTTTCAAATCATTCCATGGCACAAAAA
The DNA here is from genome assembly GCF_031878675.1 of Megascapheus bottae. Taxonomy (NCBI): domain Eukaryota; kingdom Metazoa; phylum Chordata; class Mammalia; order Rodentia; family Geomyidae; genus Megascapheus; species Megascapheus bottae. The sequence goes on from NC_143509.1 coordinate 92,574,600, forward strand.
AGAAAAAAACATCTATTGGTGGAACTGCATTACAGCTGTCTGTCATATATCTGAATCAGCTTCACTGTGATTATTTGTCAAAACTAGTGTCAAATATCTTAGAAATTTGTCAAAATAATGGTAATGGCTGTTCAACATTCAGTGTTCAGATTTGTGCAGAAATCTCTGTCATTAAAAAAAAAATCAACACTGATGAATACCTGCTGTGAATTTTCATTTATAGGAACCAGAACATGAATATGTTCTGTCTGCATCCTAAATATACACACACATGATCTTCCACTGAACTATGAGGGTGAACACTTATATACAGGGTTTTGGGGGTCTTTTACGCAATAGATTCTAAGGCACAGGGAGTTCATGAGTGTATAAATGATTTTGCTTTGTCTGTACCAGTTTAAAAAGAAAAAGAAAAGAAAAAGAACAATAATCCTATGAATGTATTTCCTAGGTAGTTTCAAATATCTGATGATATGACTTATTAATAACTGACAAGAATTCTGGCTGAAAAAATCATTTTAATTAAATGTATATGTTTAAGACAGGCATGATTAGTATGTGTAACCCTTTCCTTTGACAAAATCTCTTGGTAGAAAGCTGAGAAATCAGTTATTTCTCATTTTTATCCTCTAAAATGCTTCTTGGCCAATAATTAAGTAGAAAAGCTTTTAAAAACTCAGGTATTATAGCTTCACACAAGAAATTATAATTTAAAGCAGCGTGTGATGGCTCATGTTTGAAATACTAGCTACTCAAGAGGCTGATATCTGAGGATCAAGGTTCAAAGCCAGCCTGAGTACTAAAGAATGTGAGATTCTTATCTCCAATTAATCACTAGAACATGAGAAGTGGGGCTTGGCTCAAGGGTAGGGTGGTAGTCTTCAGCTGAAGTGCGGGACAGCACCCAGGCAGAGTTCAAGCCACATGACCCCCACAAAAAAAATAAATAACTTAAGGTCAGTTGTTTCTATTCCTTTACTAGTCAAGTTTTTGTGTCTGGAAGTTTTTAAACCTTCTTGCTCCTCTCATTATTTCTGTCCTGAGCTTACCCCTGAGACATTAAGGAAGATCATTTGTAGTGTTCATTACAAGATATCATCCTCACCTCTGGCATTTTCTGATCCTTCCCAGACCCCACTTAATCCCCTTTGGCTTTCCCATTGTAAACTGAATGAAGGTGCAGCACACAAAGGAACCAATGTGCCATAGAGATTTTAAATCTTCCATACAATACAGAAAGTATAACTGACTACACTGCACAGCCAGGAAGCAGATTGCCAGGGAACTAGAGAAGGACTCTGACACATAACTAACTATAAAATAACGATACCAAGAACTGAGTTTTTTATGTTTTATTAACTCAATTCCAGTTGCAAAAAAGTAAGAAGTTAGCATTTATTTATGCTTTTATTTATTATGTTTGTCTATTATTTTATTTATTATGTTATTTATTATTTATGCTTCTTAAAATGTTTCTTATGATAGTATTGTGCCTCATATCTATGGACCACATAATTGTTATTTTAATCATTTGAACAAAATATAAATACTAAAGAAATTACTTTCAATCCTTTATAAGTCAATTTTACATGAATAGTTGGGGCAGAAACAGAACATTGGATTGGTGGATGGATGGATGGATGGATGGATGGATGGATGGATGGACTGATGGATTTTAGATAAGGATTTCTATGTAGTCCAGACTGGCCTTGAACCCATGACCCTTCTGCCTCATCATCCTGAGTGCTAGAAGTATAAGCAAGTTCTACTATCCCTGACAAAAAGTTCTTAACCAATACAAATAACAGATGAGATCACAGAGATGAATTCCTTATTCTCTACTCAGTTCCCAAGATCAACATCAATAACTTTATTTTGAACATCAATAACTTAACTAGGAAATTTCAAATTAGACACCTGTATTATTAATTCAGATAATTTGATTTAGTTGACATAATTTACCCAAGTTTCCTTCTTAAATACATACAGGATTTTAGTAGTGATTTAATACAATAATCAGTATATTTACTTAAAAATTTAATCTGAATGAAATCTCACTTTATCTTTTATGTTTTCAATATATGACAAATTCTGAAGGACTTGAAGAATGTAGCTAAATTAGCAAATATTTGAAGTCATTAGAACATTTATAAACCCATACTTCAATTTGAAAATATTATTTTGTTCTCTTACTATCAAAATTAAAAATGTAGTGAATACTGTATTATCAAAGTTACACATAAAAAGAAACAACCAATGGTTTGATGTGATGTTAGAATGGGATTTAGCACTAAGGCTTTTAGTTTCTTTAAAAAAATAAATTACTCTTTTATATCATACAACTTGAAATAACAAATATGCATGGAAATCTATTCCTTACTAATAAAAAAGTCATTTAAAAAGAAAATGAATACAAAGGCTAATTTAAATATGAAGCTCCTCTTTTGAAAACCTCATTGAATACTAAGCATTATAAATTAAAACTTTTATAAGCCAGACTCAAAGGAACATAGGCTCAATGGTTTCCCTCATTTATTATAATCAGTAGAAAACTTGATTTCTCCTAGCAGAGATTTACCATAGAGCAAAACCTAGATACATAAGGCCATATAGGATGATGCTAAAGGAAAGAACCTTCAGGATATAGAAACAAAAGACATATAATGAGTGATTGTTGTCCTTAATGTACTATGTTATCTCTCATCTCTTTTGCTGTCCTTTGGTTATCACATATTGTTATAGTATTTTACCTTGTTATCTGATATATTGTATATATGAGTATTTGGTTATTCGAAATAGGATAGGGAAGGGGGGAACAAAATGAGGGGAAGGGGTGGGGAGAGGGAAGTGGGGACCAGGACATAAGAAAGGGTATCAATGTATGTGAAGTAATGCACCTTCTATCTGATGAATAGAATGTAACCCTTCTATTAACTACAATAAAAAAAATATGTGAAAAAATAAATAAATAAAACTTTTAATAGTTCTGGAAATATGTTCTTGAAAACAGTTCATCATGTATATTCACTTTTTATCATATTGGAAGGAATTTCTATGTCCTTTAAAATAATTCTTTCCTCCATTAAATTCTAAATTTATATTTCAATAACATTATTCCTCTTTCTATATACTGTAAAATTATGTTAAACACAAATGCAATTATTTATCCTGACCAAACATTTAATTCTACCCTTTTTTTCTAAACTCTATAATTTCCCAAGATAGGGAATCTGACCAAAATTCATTTGAATAAATTTTTAAAAAGAGATCTACTGACTACCAACAGGGGATTTCCAAAATGATTTCTACAAGGAAAATATGATCATGGAGAAATGACAAGTCTAAAAATGGATCCTCCCAGAAGTTATAGATTGGAAGGTAAAAAAATCACTGAGGTGTATCCGTCATTTTTTTCCCTTACATTTCTTTTTTTTATATATTTTTATTGTAATTAATAGAAGGGTTACATGATATTTGCCAGATAGATGGTGCATTAATTCCCATACATTGATACCCTTTCACATGTCTTGGTCCCCATTTCCCTCCCCCCCCACCCCTCATCTTGTTTTCCCCCCTTCCCTATCCAATTTCAAATAACCAAATACAAATATATCTGATATATCAGGTAACAAAGTGAGATACTGTAACAATATGAGATAACCAAGGGACAGCAAAAGAGATTAGAGATAACATAGTACCTTAAGAACAACAATCATTCATTATATGGCTTATGTTTCTATATCCTAGAGATCCTTTCATTTAGCTTCCTACTATATAGCCTTTTGTATGAAGGTTTTGCTCTCTTGCAAATCTCTGCTAGGAGAGCCCAAGGTTTCTACTGATTTCCTAACAAATGGGGCAATGTCATTCTTTCTAACAGCAGCATAGAATTCCATTGTGTACAAATACCACATCTTGTTGATCCACTCATCAACTGAGGGACATCTAGGTTGGTTCCATATCTTTGCTATGGTAAATAGTGCTGCAATGAACATTGTTGTGCTGGTGGATTTAGTATGTCTTTGATTCTGGATGATTGGGTAAATGCCAAGTAGTGGAATTGCTGGGTCATAGGGGAGCTGTATGGTTAGTCTTTTGAGGAACTGCCATACTGCTTTCCATAGTGGTTGAATGAGTTTGCACTCCCACCAACAGTGTAGTAGTGATCCCTCCTGGCCACAACCCCTCCAGCATCTGTTGTTATTAGTTTTCTTAATCCTGGCCATTCTAACTGGAGTGAGGTGGAATCTTAGAGTTGTTTTGATTTGCATTTCTTTTATGACCAGAGATGTTGAGCATTTCTTCATGTGTCTATAGGCCATTTTTGTTTCTTCTTCAGAGAATACTCTCTTTAAGTCTTTGGCCCATCTTTTAATGGGATGGTTGTTACCTAATCTTTGACAAGGGAGCCAAAAAATAGAATGGAAGAAAGATAGCCTCTTCAACAAGTGGTGCTGGCAGAACTGGTTAAGCACCTGCAGAAAACTAAAGTTGGATCCTTCTTTGTCACCCTGCAGCAGGATTAACTCCAAATGGATCAAAGACCTGGAGGTAAAAGCCGACACTCTGAAAACTTTACAAGAAGGAATAGGAGATACACTAGACCTCCTTGGCACAGGTCAGAACTTTCTTAATAAGAATCACAACAAATCAGAGAAAGGCTGGATAAGTCGGACTGCATTAAACTGCAGAGCTTTTGTATGGCAAAGGACATAGCTAGTAAACTAATTAGGAAGTCTACAGAGTGGGAGAAGATCTTCACTAACCATACAATGGACAAAGGCCTCATGTCTAAAATATATCAACAGCTCAAAAAATTGAATCAATCCAAAACTAATCTCCAAAGTCCCTTACATTTCTTTATTCCCCTCTGCTATGCCATTCAATCACCCTTATAAGTATTCACTGGAATAAATTGAAAATGTATGTTCATGTAAAACTTGTATACAAATTTGATCTTGTGTACAAATTTTGCATCTTTATTCAGTTTCCAAATCTAGGACCCACCTTGATATTCTTTAATGAATGAGTGGATACATAATTGGTAATACTGTGATAATATTAAATAATGAAATAGTTCAAAGTACATACAAAATGTCCAAAAACTAAGACATTCTGATAAATAAAAGGAGGTAAGAAAAGGATGTCTGACTCTACACAACATTTCAGAAAATGCTAGACTCAGTGAACAGAAGAAAAATCAGTGAAGGTGAAAACTGTGGAAAAGGAACAATGTAGACTTTCTTATAACAGCTTTGTATTGTGCTGGACACACAACTCCACATTCATCAAACCCGTGCAATATCTGTCTATACATAACAGAGGGAATTTTTTTGGGGGGTAGTTATTTATTTTTTATTTTATTGTTGGGGAAATATATAGAGGGGTTACAGCTACATTCATTAGATAGTGAGTGCATTACTTCTTGCACATTGATACCCCTTCTCATATTTTTTTCCTTGTTTCACTCCCTCTCCCCCTCCCTTCCCTATTTCAAATAAACAAATAAACATATATACAATATACCTGGTAACAAAGTCAGATATAGCAACCACATGAGATTAACCATAAGGGAGAAAAAGAGAAAAGAAATAACATAGTACATTAAGAACAACAATCACAAAGATAAACTTCTTGTTTCTATATCCTACAGTTCATTTTGTTTAGTCTCATCCTATATGACCTTATGTGCATAGCTTTTGAACTATTGTGATCCTCTGCTAGGAGAGTCCTAGATGTGTAGTAATTATTACAAATGAGGGAAACCATTGAGCCTATGTTCCTTTGGGTCTGGTTTACTTCACTTAATATGATTTTAATAGCAAACAACAGAGGGAATTTTTTTGCCAGTCCTGGGCTTGAGCTCAGGGCCTGAGCACTGTCCTTGGACTTTCTCAAGGCTAGAGCTCTACCAGTTGAGACTCAGCACCAGTCCGGCTTTTTTCTATGCATGTGGTACCGAGGAATTGAACCCAGGTTTGTGCATGCTAGGCTAGCACTCTACCACTAGGACAAACTCCCAGCCCCAGAGGGAATTTTAAATAGGAAAATTTTAAATATAAACCAATGAATACTTTCATTCAATTGCATTTACCAATTATTTATTGATTATACTTATTGTATCTTATTTTAAAAATCATCCCCAGAACCTTAAAAATAAAAATAAATAGATATCAATTAAGGTTTTGGGAATACTGGAAAAATTCAGACTATGGGAAAGTATTATACTATTATTAAAATGTATAACATCATCTATATGAAGGGTTGGATGCTTTCCTATGTTACATTTTAAAAATTGTGTTTGGGGCTGATATTGTAAATCTAATGGCAATAACAGTACCCAAATCCTCTATTATAGTTCAGAAATTATTTCCCACAACAATATACTGTAACAATTCTGAAACTACTTCTTGTATATTATGGAGCTGAACAATAAGTAAATATGTTGTCAATAATGAGAACCATTTTTCCCTATAGGACAAAAATAATTACAAGTCAGAAAAACAGGGCTGCTAGAAAAAGTTCCAGTGCTGAACTGATATTGAGTCTATTTATATGATTTCATCTCTATTTGTTCATGTTTTATGATAATTTTATTATCTCTAGTTTTCAAAGGGAATTCATGTTTATTTTCATATGCATAGGTTAATGAGTAGACTAGACTTCTCCTAGTTCTGTCCATTCAAAGAAGCCTGAAACAATGACCCCCCCCAGCAATGAACAGCATACCTAGCTCCCAGTTGTACATTTCTAAATACTGTTCTCCAAGAAGGAAAAAAAATGTAATTTTACTGGGGCAAGAACAAAACAAGATACACCCAGGAAATCCAAGATATACTCAGAAAATCTAAGAAAGTGCTCAACATTGAAAAGCCACAGGGGATTCTGACTCAACCTAGAAAAATTTCAATGGGAAAAGCTGTAACAGTGTAAAGAATGAATCAGTATTGGATGCTTTCTCAAAAACTACCATTAAAAATCAAAAACAACTACAATGATTACTTCAGACAAAATTGATTGCTATGTACTTAATCAGAGAAACTTTAAGAAACAAAGGTCTATTTGTATAGTATTAAAGTAATACAAAAATACTCAATTACTGTTTGGGATTTTAACTTATATTCACATATTTAAAAATCTTCCTTCCAGGAAGTGAAATTGAATTCCCTTCTTCCTTAAGTATAAGTGGACTGAGTTAGACACCTCTAAGGAGAAACGTAGGGCTCAGGTAACTTAAGATGCATTGGAATATATTTATGTATTGTCTATTTATACATTCTAGATAAATAAGCTTGGTTATGAAGTTGTGACAGAAACAATATGAACCAAGAAAGAAATGACCATACAAGATACAGTGTTACCCCAAACTCGAAAGTACTAGATAAATGTGATCTTCAGCAAAATGTAATGGTTGTTCATTGAATTTGTTCCCTCCTTTAATTTTTTGCTTACAAAATAAACATAAATTAATAATATAAAATGGGTGGTATATGTGTGCGTGTGTGTGTGTGTGTGTGTGTGTGTTTCAGATGTCCTACATAATAGTAAAATGGTGTGTCACTCCACTTCTAATACCTTTGGAACTACTGTGGGGCTTCTAAGACTTGAGCAATATGTGATCCAGATAGGTAGTAATTCAGTTTGTTAGCCTAGTAACGAGATAAGTGCACCTGCCAGCAGCATCCTGGTTGTCACTCATCTGTCATTTATATTAATATTGTCATCATGACATTATGACATTTCTTCTCCCAATATGGGCTTCTTTCAGCATTTTTGTTTATTTCTTGCAAAGGAACTATAGCATTGTTTTTATGCTGGTTAAAAGTATGACCTTTAGTTTTTAGATGCAGCTTATAAGGAAGAAACTATCATCTGTACTCTTCAAAATGGAACCACTTCTATAATTTATAGAAAAATGTAAAGAGATCAGTAGCCTCATAATGCTTTTGAAAACAAGGATTAGATACAAGACCGAAGATATTTTGAGTGACCTTAGTAACCTTTCAGAGCATAAATACTGAAATCTTACAATTGCATAGAGTACATACTTTAATTCCATAGTTTATGCAAAGTACAATTATGGATTGCTTTCTAGGGACTCTGTAAATATAGAAAGTCAACTTATGTGCAAGAGTTTATGCTTATTTACAATCTCATTTCTCAGGAGGCCAAGGGAGTAAAATCATCAAGTTAAGGCCTTCTATCAGAAAAATAGGAAAGGTACCAAGCCTCTATTTTAAGCACTAGAACTAAACACTGATTCTATAGCTACAAAAACTTAAGTATCTCACCAAAAAGTGAGATTTTCTTCATTTCTTCTGCTAAACTTCTCTTGCCAATGTACTTTAGGTCAAGTTCTCTAGACAAATGCTCTCTCATGTCTTCCACTGTTACCATCTGGATGTTTTGTTATAAATATTACTACAAATTTTATACTCCAAAGGCTTTTTAATGTGGGAACATTATAAGTATCTTTATTTAATCTAATTGTTATGTAATTAGAAATTTATAGAGAAATATTTGTAGGTCATATATATTAAAGATTAAAATATAAACATACAAGAACACAATTCAATAACAACAAACATATAATTTACAAATAAACAAAAGACTCTAACTAGACATTTTCCAAAGATGTACAGAAGGTATATAGAAGATAACCAAATTTGCTTTGACAGCACATATACTAAAATTGGAATGATAGAAAATTAGCATGGCCCTGCACAAGGATGACACAAATTCATGAAGCATTCCATATTTTTTCATAAGGAACCATAAAAAGACCCTGCATAGGAAAACCAATTCTTAGCAGAAAGAACAGCGCAGAAGGAATTTCAATACCAAACTTTAGACTCTAGTACAGAACTATAGTAATCAAAACATCTTGGTACTGGCACAAGAACAGGCCTGAGGACCAATGGAATAGAACTGAAGACCCAGAAATCAAGCCACAGACCTATGGTCACCAAATCTTTGATAAGGGAGCCAAAAAATAGAAGTGTAGAAAGACAGCCTCTTCAACAAGTGGTGCTGGCAGAACTGGTTAAGCACCTGCAGAAAACTAAAGTTGGATCCTTCTTTGTCACCCTGCAACAGGATTAACTCCAAATGGATCAAAGACCTCGAGGTAAAAGCTGACACTGCAAACTTTACAAGAAGGAATAGGAGATACACTAGGCCTCCTTGGCACAGGTCAGAACTTTCTTAATAAGGACCAAGAATCACAACAAATCAGAGAAAGTCTGGATAAGTGGGACTGCATTAAACTGCGGAGCTTTTGTATGACAAAGGACATAGCTAGTAAATTAATTAGGTAGCCTACAGAGTGGGAGAAGATCTTCACCAACCATACAACAGACAAAAACCTCATATCTAAAATACATCAACAGCTCAAAAAACTGAATCACTCCAAAACTAATCTCCAAAGAAACAACCATCCCATTAAAAGATGGGCCAAAGACTTAAAGAGAGTCTTCTCTGAAGAAGAAATAAGAATGGCCTATAGACACATGAAGAAATGCTCAACATCTCTGGTCATAAAAGAAATGCAAATCAAAACAAATCTGCAAATCAAAACAACTCACTCCAGTTAGAATAGCCATTATTAAGAAATCTAAAAACAATAGATGCTAGTGGGGATGTGGTCAGGAGGGATCACTATTATACTGTTAGTGGGAGTGCAAACTCTTTCAACCACTATGGGAAGCAGTATGGCAGTTCCTCAAAAGACTAAACATAGAGCTCCCCTATGACCCAGCCATTCCACCACTTGGCATTTACCCAATTGTCCAGAAACAAGGACATACTTAAGCCACTAGCACAACAATATTCATTGCAGCACTATTTACCATAGCAAAGACATAGAACCAACTCAGATGCCCCTCAATTGATGACTAGATAAACAAGATGTAGTATTTACACACAATTAAATTCTATGCTGCCATCAGAACGACATTGCTGCATTTGTAAGGAAATGGAAAAATTCATATTAAGTGAAGTAAGCCAGACTCAAAGGTACATAGGCTCAATGATTTCCCTCATTTGTCATAATTAGTATAAACCTTGGACTCTCCTAGCAGAGGTTTACAACAGGGCAAAATCTAGATATACAATGCTATATAGGATGAGGCTAAATGAAAGGACCTCCAGGATATGGAAACAAGATCCATATAATGTGTCATTTTTGTTCTTAATGTAGTATGTTATTTCTCATCTCTTTTGTTGTCCCTTTGTTATCTCATATTGTTACAGTATCTTAACTTGTTATCTGGTATACTGTATATATATTTTTATTAAAGAATTTATTAACATTGATTTTTACATCATATTTCAAATGACATGTATAAAACTTTATTTGTTCATTTGAAATAGGATAGGTAATGGGGGGAAACAAGATGAGGAAAGGGGTTGGGGGTTGAGGGAGGTAAATGGGGACAAAGACATGAGGAGCAGTATCAATGTATGTGAAGTAATGCACCTTCTATCTGGAGACTATAATGTAACTCTTCTATTAATTATAACAAAAAATAAAAATAAAAAAGAAGGTAGTTAGTGCATGGCTTCCTGAAGATTGTTTTCCATTCCCATTTTTTTCATCCACCTTCCCTCCTCCCACCCCCTCCCAAGTCAAAGTTCATTTCCAACATATTGTCTCATGAATATCATTTCCTTTGTTGTTTTTAGTTTTGATGATTTTGTCTTCTTTTCTTTATGTATGGTATATTCAAGTTAACATCTTCAGAAGGATAGAGGGGAAGATTCAGAATTTGAGGGAAAACAGTGACAGGAGCAGCAATGGAGCTCAGTGTACACTGATGAAGGGGAACTATACAACTCTAGGGTGAAGAAGAAAGGGAGGGTCAGGGAGAGGATGAGGGAGCAGAAGACACTTTAGAAAAGGAAATGGACTCATTATCTCACTCTTGCAATGTTAAGGCCTCTGTATATCACCTCTACAATAACAATACAGTAAATTAATAAAAAGGATATGGATATGAAAAAAAGAAAAGATAACCAACATCACTAATCACGAGGGAAATGCAATTTAAAATCACAATAAGACTTCACATCACACCTGTTCTATCATCAAAAAGATAATATTGGTCAGGATAGAAAGAAAAGAGAATTTTTTACAATGCAATTGGTATAATAAGAAAATAACATAGAGTCAAGCTATTAAGAGTAGAAATAAGTGCCTTAAGCACATGTTGAAAGGAAATTTTAAAAGTCTTGAGAACATATCTATTTATGCCTTTTTTTCTATTGTGGTTTTATTTAGAATAAGGAAGAAACAAAAACAACCTGAATGTCCATCAATGGACAACAGAATAAAGATAATAATCATATATATCTAGTAGAATATAATTCAAACCTTAAAAAAATGCACTGGTGTTTTTGCAATACCTTCAGTGAAATTTGGAAATATTATTCCAGATGAACTAAACCAGACAGAGAATAATCTATACTGCATGCTTTCATTTGCATGTTTTATCTGAAGAAAACATCGAACTCATCAAGAACAGGACGACAGTTATGAAGTAACAGAGAGTAAAGTAAAACCATGAGTCAAAGGTTAGAGATTTTCATCCTCAGTCATAATAAACCTCATGGTGACTTCTGTTTTTAGTAATTCATTAATCAAAATAATTAACTTCAATTACTGCCCATCATCAAAGTTTGTTTTTAACGAAGTAGATCTCATATGATCTCACCTCTCACTAAAATTTAATAAGTGATAATGTTGCATCGCTCACCTTAAATGCTTCTGAGCTTCAGTTTTCATTCCCATAAAATGTATAATTCTAATATGAGGAGCCTAAATGAAAGGATCTTCAGGACATGGAAACAAGAGTTTTATATTGTGTGATTGTTGTTCTTAATGTACTATGTTATTTCTCTTCTCTTTTGTTGCCCTTTGCTTAATCTCACATTGTTATAGTATCTGATTTTGTTGCCTGGCATATTGTATATACGTTTGTTTATTTGAAATAGAAAAGGGAAAGGGGAAAATAAGATGATTGGGAATGGGTGGGGGAGGGGAATGGGGACAAAAACATGAGAAGGGGTATCAATGTGTGAGAAGTAATGCACCTACTACCTGTCAAATATAACTGACCCCTCTATACATTACAATAAAAGAATATGTAGAATCCAAGGCATGTAAGAGCTGTAAAATCTGTTTGCGACATAGTTATAAGAAAGAAGCAGGAACTAGAGACTGTCATCTAGAAAATGATCAGTAAATGTTAGCTCCACCATTACCCTAATCATGATGACAGTTATAATTATTGGTTATAAGCAGTATAAATTAAAGAACATGATTTAAATTTAGATGTAATTAGATGTTCATATCCAAAGTAGAGACAAAAACCTGGTCAGTATTATAGTTTACATTTTCCAAATAGACTATTTCAAATAGTACAGCCAAGGAACCAGAAAAGAGAAAAATTCAGTTTTATTTTTTAAGTTTTCAAAAAGGTCAGCAAGTATTTAACTAATGGGCTAATAGAAAGAACCACAAAAATGTGTTTCTGATTCATACTCCTCTTTTATACATGCATGAAAGGAAAAAATATGTGCAAGATGCAGTATAGTCACTTTAGCTCTTTCTCTCCTACTGTGATGGACCATAATGAGTGGGCACCAAAAAAAGTATCAAATAATTATAAGCCTTGAGGATCTAACTTTTTATTCATCTCTGGAAGATGTGTTATCCGAAAGTATAATTGCTACCCCACCTGCAGCCTAGCAGCTGGGTGTTACTGGCTCTGTAGGTAGGGAGCTTACAGCTCACACTGTGTGGGGCCTGCCCCGCTGAGGTTAGAGTTGACTTGAACTATAACATTCTCATGTCAAGAATAAAATGTTGTGCACTAAATTTGTTACTTTTTTACTTTAAGAACTATGACAGCACTAACTTTAAAATCTGTTGCCTTATATTTGTTGAGAAAAATATGGGCAAAAAAAAGAGAATCCTCACTCCCATTGAAAAAGAGCATAAATACTATGGAAATACAAATGTTAAACTTGGCAGTCATCATTTGGGAAAGCATAAAATTATTTGAACTCTAGTTCTCAGAATGCTTTGCAATTATTAGCTAACATTGGGAGTCAAATCTTGTTTAGAATCAAAAAAATTAGCCACCAAAGCATAAATCATCCATATCAACATACCTAAGTTTATAAAGAATCAAATTCATAATCTCAACAAAACCTTTCCACAATTTTTAAACTCCTGAACATGATTGCATAGTCTCACATAAAAGCTGATATATATATAAATGTCTTATTTTAAAATGAGAAGATAATTATTTATATAATTACACTTATGGAATCTTAGCATTTTAAAATTCCCATTATCTGATATGAACGCAATGAAATACATATCAATAAAATAAATAATTCTCATTTTGGAATCCTATTTTATCAGATATTTTTACTTCCAAGGACACTACCTTAGCATCCATTCAAATGAGAAAGAGTAGTAAAGAAAGACTAACCATACAACTACCCTATGATCCAGCAATCTTATTCTTGCTCACTCTTGGACATTTATCAGAACAATTACAAACCAGAACGTAATAAACCCACTGTCACAACCAGGGTCCACTGTAGCACTATTTCTTTTTGTTTTCATATATTTTTTATTGTAGTTAATAGAAGGGTTACATTTTATTCACCAAGCACTATTTCTTATAGCCAAGGTATGGAATCAACCCATATGTCCTTCAATAGATGAATAGATAAAAAAAAAATGTGTGTTTCTGTTTGTCTGTGTGTGTGTGTGTGTGTGTGTGTGTGTGTGTGTGTGTGTGTGTGTGTAATGGAAGTTTATTCACCTATTAGAAACAATGATATTGCATTATTTGCAAAGAAATGGAAGGACCTGAGGAAAACCTACATTAACTGAAATAAGTCAGTTGTATAGAGACAAAGGTTATATGTTTTCTCACATATGTGGAAGCTGGAATTAGTTTATAAATACATAAGTAAATACTTTGGGTGATATACAAGGGTACATGAATGTATTAACTGAAATACAGTAGATTTATTGTAGAATACCTAAGAAAGACTAAATCAAAGGTCAACAAAATAAACACCAAGAAACTGGTACTTGAAAGAGGTGGGGGTAAGGAGGTTAAATAAAAGAAGAGAAAAAAAGCAGATGGTGAAAGCAATCCAAAATTCAACACATATCTTACAAAATTAAGGAGAGTTGGGGGTTGGAGGGAGAAGTGAGAGTGTTGAAAGGGGTACATTGACCAAGATACATTGTATTAATAAGCTGTTTCATTGAATGTCAATTCCTTTATATAACTACTTGAAGATAATTTAAAAAGAAGCTAAAGTTGTCAACTTCCCTCATTTTACAAACTGTTTTCAGAAATCTCAACAGGTATTTGTTTTCTCATAGTTCTATAACTTCCTGACTTGTAGATAGTCACTGTGTCCTCAGCAAACAAAGACAACGTTCCTAGAAAAGACCTTCTTGCCAGGTGCCAGTGCCTGACACCTATAATCCTAAGTACTCTGGAGGCTGAGATGTTTTTAGAATTGTGGTTTGAAACCAGCTTGGGTAAGAATGTTTGTGAGACTTCTACCTCCAATTAACTATAAAAAGACCATGAAGTAGAGCTGTGGCTCAACAGGTAGAGCACTATTAGCCTTGAGCAAAAGAGTACAGAAACAGCAACAACAGTTCAAGTCCCAGGACTGGCATAAGTCAGTAAGTAAATAAATACCCTTCTGTCAGGCCAACTTTTGGAGAGGACTATCTATCTGCATAAGAACAGCTTTGAAAGCAAGACCACATTTTGTGGCAGAGGTGGAAGATGGACATCATTTCATGTTTTTTTTTTCAAATAATTTGGAGAAAACTTTAGTCACTGTTTAGTATAATAATGTCTTTTTCCAGGGTACAACTTCACAAGAATACTATAAAAGACACATACTACCTCATCTAGAATTCATCCCCTGCACACATCCCCTTAGGTATCAGGTATTGGATGCTGGCCTTTCGTGCATTAGGAACCAGAGAATGCTGCCAACAATTAGGCTCCAACTCCTGCCATTGATCTGACTAAAGAGTCCTTCATCTCTGACTCATCTTCTCTCTCCCATCTTCCAAAACAACCACGAAATGGGATCCAGCTAATTTAGTAACACTTTGATGTTCAGTAAAAAAAAAATCTCAGATGCTTCACAGTTCTTGACAGATACTACAGGTACTGATTTTTTTTCCACTGCATTCTTTATTGCATTAGTTACTACAGGCTAAGTGTAGCTGCAGTAATACTTCAATGCACTGTTTTAGTCAGAGAAAACCTACAATGTTTCCGGAGATCTCCAAGGCGGCTGTCTGCATTCTGACTGCTTCCATTTTACATGTTTCCTATCTAAATTGCTACTTGCACAGTTTCTGAAGAATAGCTGACCGGGGGATTCAGCATCTAAACTCAAAAGCTATATCCCAAGGTGTCACACATCGTTTCTCACTTCACTGATCGTGGAAGTTACTCAGTCACAGCTGATACAAAAGAGCACAGAAGTACAATCTGCCATTTAGCTGAAAATAGAAGAGAAAAATATTTGTGAATCATAAGTGACTCTACCATAAATTTTGTATCATTTAATTTCTCAACAATTTAAAGCTTCTTAAAAAGTTTAGTTCAGTGTTTTCATCCATTTACTCATGTTATTTGGGGGATATTCTTCACAGATTGAGTGAAATGTAAATGATGACTAAAATGGGGATTTTTAAGGAATACAAGGTAATGTTTTGGAAAATATACATAATATTAGTTGATAACTACAGTGGAGCTAAATAATATACATTCCTCACATAGTGTGTTTGTGAATATATGTTTGTTGATACATAAGAACCACTCAACAAATTTCAAGTATGAGCTACAGTATTATAACTATAGTCTCCACATTAGTAGATCTTTAGATTTCTTTTTGCCACTCCTGGCTTGAACTCAGGGCCTAAGCATTGTCTTTGGGCTTTCTCAAGACTAGAACTCTACAACTTGAACCACACACCACTTCTGTCTTTTTCTATGTATATGATAACTGAGCAACCAAACCTGGGTCTTCGTGCATGGTAGGCAAGCTCTCTACCACTAGGCCAATCTCCCAGCCCCACATCTTGTCTTTCTAAACATTTGCATCCCTGTCTAATACCTCCTCACTTCCTCCAAATGAATTCAACTTTATATCATCATAAAAGTGACAACTACTATTTTATTCCCTACTTCTATAAGTTTTTCATTTTTAAATTCTACTTGTAATAATATCACATAATATTTCTCTTTTGTGCCTGGCTTATTTTACTTAACATAATATACTTCAGGTCCATCTGTGTTATCACAAATGACAGGATTGTCACAAGAGAGAGAGAAAGAAATGATGATATGATGATGATGAAATAATAGATAGACAGACAGACGACAGATAGATAGATAGATAGATAGATAGATAGATAGATAGATAGATAGATAGATAGATACTTAAAATATACTTACTACTTACTTTGGGTGCTATCCCTAGCTTTTTGCATATTTACTTTCTCCATCCATCAATAGACACAAGTTTGTTTCTATATCTCAGCTCTGTGACTAATGCAGTAAACACAAGAATATTTGTTTGCTTTGGAGATATGAAGTTCAAAAGTGATCAAGGAGAGCTATTATCATATGACCCAATGATTCCAGTGATGGTCACATAGCTAAGCGTTTTGAAGGCGGACATGAACTTGTTTCTTCAAAGTTATTCTCCACAGCACCTTACACAATTTAATCAGTAAATACTCCTTCTGCATACTAATTTTATTCTAAAAATGTCATTCTTTTATTGATGAATAACAATCAAATGATAAGAAATCAGAATCATCACTCCTTTGATCAAGAAAGTCAAAGATGAAAACCAAGGTTGTGTAGATAGATTATTTCTTCATGGAAAAAAATTAAGAGACAGGATGATAGTTGATATTCAAGTGCAATACATGAGCTTCTTCTATGTCTTAAGCTGTTTGAGACAAGTTTAAAAAGTGATTAAAAACTAGGAAGGTCTAATAGGAAACACATTTTTAACACAGAAATCCACTACTCATTTTTAGGTCAAAATTTCTCAAAGTATCAACATATAAACAGCAGAAAGGAAGGCTTGTGATAGACTGAAGTAAGAAAATTTTCACAGTGCTAAAATGGATTTGCTTTATCACGATTTCTGAGGGGTGAGTAGTAGTGAATTAACTGAAGATACAACGGTATGTCCAAAGTACCCAGATGCATATTGAATCCTGTGTACAGGAAACTAAGTATCTGCCTCAGGAGACAGATAGGAGGAACTGGAAGAGTAGAACAAATAGAAAACAAAACTAATAAAATTTTCCTGACAGTATTGTATTGTAGCTGCACGTGTAATGTGGGGGGGGGGTAGAGAAAGAAGTGTTTGTATTTGAGGCCCACGGGAGGACAAAGAGAGAAAGGGTGGGATAATTCAGTCATAATAGTATGTATGGGAAAACTGAACGAAGAAAATGGTGGGTATGGCTGAGGTTAGGAGAGATGAGTGAAAATTCTGCTAGAGTAACAACGATCAACATACATTAGAGTCACAAACAATTAAACTGAAATCCCTTTGTACAACTATGTAAGAATACGTTTTTAAGTTACTTTTTTAAAAAAACAAAAAGCTCTTTTGTGTTTTTTGTTTGTTTGTTTGTTTGTTTGTTTTTGCCAGTCCTGGACTTTCTAAGGCTAGAGCTCTACCACTTGAGCCTCAGCACCACTTCCAGCTTTTTTTCTATGTATGTGGTACCGAGGAATCGAACTTGGGTCTTCATGCATGATAGGCAAGCACTCTACCACTAGGTCAAACTCCCGACCACCAAAACCTTATTTTTTAAAGGAAAAGAAAAAAAACAAAGAGAAAAGAAAAACTTTCTAGGGCCGGGAGTTTGGCCTAGTGGTTAAAGTGCTTGCCGACCATGCACGAAGACCCGGGTTCGATTCCTTGGTACCACATACATAGAAAAAAGCCGGAAGTGGTGCTGAGGCTCAGGTGGTAGAGCTCTAGCCTTGAGAAAGTCCAAGGACAGGGCTCAGGCCCTGAGCTCAAGCCCAGGACTGGCAAAAAAAAAAAAAAGAGTCTCTAAAAAAAATAAATAAATAAAATAAAAAATAAATTAAAAAAAAAGAAAAACTTTCTATTCTCATTTGTTAGGTTTTTGCATTGTAAATATGTTTGTGGAGTCTAATATTTATTACTACTTTCATAAGTATGACGTCTGTAGCTTAATTAAAAGTGGCAATGTGCATATATATTTTTAATAAAATGTTGGATTTCTTCTCAGATTATCCTATAGAAATACTTTGAAAAATAATATTAATTTAAGTTGCCTCTTCTATAAGTTACTAGCATACTCAGCTATCATATAAGTTGAAAATGTAATAAAATATATTAAGAATTGGGTGATTCTCAATATGAAAGGAGAGTCTGTAAACATATATATATATATATAAATTTATACATATTGCACACTGCATATACTTACCATAAATAGTAAAATAAATTGAATGAAGTAAATAAAGAGAGTTAGGAAATTTTGAGATACACTATCTATATTAATTTAATCATGTTGTTAGCAGGAAGGAGGTTTGTACATGTTCAAATTTACCAAACTGAATAGATTAAGTATGTTCACTTTTTACAAAAGAGTAAGGTAGCTGGCATCCTCATTTTTTCCAGAAATTCAATTGTTTTTGTAAGAATTTTGAATAAGACTTAAAAGACAAAGAATATGTTTTCTGAGACAAAGTAGGCCTGGATCAGCCTTAAGGAATAACATTGCAAATGAACTTTTAATTTAAGTCCTGCCACACTGACTTTCCTAAAACACTTGCAATTATTATAAAATGCTGATGATCAGATTATCTCTATAAATAATATCTTATTTTCTAGAAAAAAGAATTTTTTTCTAATTCTCATTTCTAAGGCTTTTCAGTTGTAAATATATTCATGGAATCTAATAAGATTATTACTACTTTCATAAGTGTAACATCTGTAGCTCAATTAAAAGCAAGACTACAGCAGTATCATTACACAATACAAACATTACCATTGTATACACAATGATAAACATCCATTAAGTTAATCAGCACATCAGAGATTTGCTATAAGAGGAAAGAGAAAACAACAATCAAGAAAAAGCAATTTGAAAAGGAGCGCTAACAATAAACTCAAAAATTGAGTTCTAATACTCCAGGGTAAAAAGGGCTTTCTGCTTTGTTGTCCCACGCAAATATTTGAAATCTTTATCAATGACTTTTCTTATACCTTTTCCTTCCCCTTAATTGTTCAGATTATTTTCAAGGTATTACATTGATATATTGTTTGCAAAATGAACTTTGTCATTGAATCAGTTCACAAATGATGGGGGAATAGAACAAAGCCACCATTAATTATGTGACCTTGGAAAAATGACTTTCAGCGTTCCCTTTCCTCACCTGCCAGATGGTAGTAATAATCCTTGCTGGTTCAGAGGGCTATGGAATTGCCATATAAAAGGTGTTGCATGAAAGCAAGCTACAGTTATTGGGAATGCAGGTCAAACAGTTGCCAGCAAGTAATAATAAAGTTCTTTCCTTGTTCACACTGTTTTCTGAGTTGAAAACTTTTCATTCTAATACCAAACAACAAGCAAATCCTTTATTTTAACTTATAGGCAAATATACTATATTTAGATACGGGATCTTAGCACATTCACTGATAGCAAACACATAGACTTTAAAATGAAATCATTAGAGGCACATTCAGCTGAATTTTTCAAGATGCTAATTTTTAACACTACAGATACATTTGCATTGGTTATCCACAATCAGCAAAAAAAAATGACGGTTTTAAAAAAATACACCAAAGAGGTAAGAAACCCAAAACTTTGTTTACTCTCATGCTAGTCCCAATAAAGAGAAAGAACACAGACTAAGTAAATCTTGTTATTCAACTCTGATAAAATAAAGGGTGAGAAAATTCTGAAGACCTGGTATGCAGAGATGTTAGCCTATCTCTGTGTGCTAATTAGTTTTACCCAAAGGCAAAGTCAAATCACTTCTACTCATGACAGGAGTTAGTTTTACAATTTACAGTAAGATCCACACTGTTCGATCCTTCAACTTTCACTGCCTTGAGTAGAAGCATTACCTTCCCTGATGATTGCACTTCAAACAGAATCCATTCCCTGATCCTAGGAGAAGATGATCCCAAACTATCAAACTGGCAAGAGGCTTTTAAGACATATTTCAAAGAATCACAGATAGAATTTACAATTCTATGTTTCCTAAAATAAAAACTCTAAGAATAGGTAGGTCAAAGAATGAGAGGAAAGAAGAAAACCATCTTAAGGATTAGTCAGGCTGTGGGAAGGGGAATATTGAAATTGCTTTGCTTGGATCCTATCATATATATACTCAAGTATAATCAAATAATGAATAGTTTAGATGGAAGAGAAGAAAGACACTAAGCAAAGTTTGTTTAGTTCAGTTCAGTTGACAAAGTATTTGGGGTATCCAGGAGGGAGTGAGGAAGGCAACTGCTAAAGATGGTATCAAAGCCTCAAAGAGTGGAAACAGGCTAGATCTGTACACTGTCAAAATGGATTAGCCTAAGTTTCCTCAAAAATAATACATAAGGACATAGAATGTGAAGCTAATTGAAAGGACCTCCAGGATAGTGAAACAAAAGCCATATAATGAATGATTGTTGTCCTTAATGTACTAAGTTGTCTCTCATCTCCTTTGCTGTCCCTTGGTTATCTCATATTGGTATAGCATCTCACTTTGTTATCTGATATATTGAATTTATTTGTATTTGGATATTTGAAATTTGATAGGGAAGGGGGGAAAACCAAGATGGGTGGAGGGTGTGGGGGGTGAGGGAAAAGGGTACCAAGACATGTGAAAGGGTATCAATGTATGTGAATTAATGCACCTTCTATCTGGCAAATATCATGCAACCCTTTTACTAATTACAATAAAAAAAAATAATGCCCCAACTGAGGACCAATCCTGGCAATAAAATGAACTGAAGAGAACAGGAGCTGGAGATGCATAATACAGCGTGTCCACATGAAACAAGAGGAAGTTTCAGAATCTCTCTTGAAGTGCAATCCCTACTTTTGTTTCATCTTATTTTGTTTAGTTTACAGAAAAGAGCCACTGAAGTTAGACACTGAAGCTCACATCTAAAATTCTATCTACTCAGAAATATCAAGATTCAGAGCCAGCCTGAGCAGACAAATCGGGAAGGTTCTTCTCTGCAAGGACTCATCAAAAAGTCAGAACTAAAGGCATAGCTCAAATGATAGAATTTAGGCGTAAGCAAGAAAAGCTGAGTTAATGTGCACACACACACACACACACACACACACACACACACACACACACACAAATCTATTGAATCTCCAACCGGGCTTATTCTAAACATCCAGATATTGAATTCATATGAAAATGAGCAATAGGAAAGGGTCAAAATGAAATCTCATACTAAATAAGAAAAGAGAAAATAATGAACAAATATCTATGCACAAAGTAGAAGCACTGCAGAAATGAAAGCCTACAAACAGATACTTTTCAGTGAGTGAGAGAGCAGGAACATTAAAAATTCATGTTAATAGTTAAAAAAATAACAAGATATGAAGGAACATCATCCTAGAAAAACAAATGTGGTAATAAATATCTGTAAAGAATTCTCTCCCTCTCCCTCTCTCTCTCCCTCTCCCTCTTTTGATCAGTTGTGGGGAACTCCAGGCCTGGGAACTGTCCCTGAGCACTTCAGCTCAAGGCTATCACTCAACCCCTGAAGCCTCAGCACCACTTCTGGTTTTCCAGTGATACATTGGAGATAGGAGTCTCACAGACTTTAATGCCCAGGATGGATTTGAACCACAATCCTCAGATCTCAGCCTACTGAGTAAATAGGATTATAAGTATGAGGGACCCACCAGGCTCAAGAATTCATTTTCTTTACATTGCTCATGAAAATATAAGATGACTAAATCCTAAAAGTCATAAAAATGAACTCATTTTATTTTATGAATAAAATATTAAGTGGAAAAATCAAAAGGAGACAAAGAAATGAATGAAAAAAATGTTGAGGTAAAAGTGTCTCATCCCACCATATAATTACCAAAGGAGTGGGGGGGGACTCTAAATCACATTAATTCCGCAGATGTGAAATTCATGAACAAGTAAAAAGTATTATTTTGTTTAAAAGCTCAAAATGTTAAAAAAAATGATCCAGTATCAGTAAGCAACATTAGATTATGATACTAAAATACTACTTTGCAAAGAACATCTTATACAGAAAAAGATTTCAATATTGTACAAGATAAGCCTGTCATATCATATTATCCTAGACAGCAAGGAGGCTCAAAGTTCTATTGAGGTTGCACCAAAAAGTACAAGAACCAACTTGAAAAGCTTCTACTGTCAAACATTGGGATAACATATATATCAGCAAATTCATATCTTTAATGAGTCCGAATATGCCAAATATTTTTAAGAGTTTAGTTGTAGAAAATGCTAATGAATCCATTCTTTTTATTTTGAAAAAATCAGCCCGAAGAAAATGACTAACATATATTTGTCATTCATATTTTAACTCTACAATTTTGGATAATCAAAAAACTAATAGAATAGCAGAGGCATGGCTCAATTAATAGGCTACTTATCTACCACATCACTGTGAAGCTGAGTTCAAATTCCAATACTACAAGAAAAAGCTAGTGAAATTTGTTTTCTCCAGAAAAGATTTCCAACTAATGATTGAAGAAGAAATTGAAGAACTCAATCACTGTCTTCTAGCCCTGATAAGCTAATGGTTTTAGTCATTGGGTATCAATGCTATTCACATAATGAAAAGAAAAATAACTAATAACTAAGTTTCTCCAAATGGAAGAAAATACTGAATCTAAAAGTAAGCATCCCAAATAACAACCTAAATTTCATTAAAAATCTAAGTGGCCCTGCCAAAGAATAAGAAGACCAAATGACAGATGCATGTATAAGAGTACAACTTGGAGAAAAATCAGTTAGCTTGTGTAGATGGACATGCAGACAGACAGATGATAGATAGATTGATAGATTATAATAGGTGTATGTATATGTATCTATATGTTTATAGATAGATTATATGTGAGTGTATGTATGTTTGTTGACAGAAAGATGTATGTGAAGAGAATCAAATTATTAAATGCTTATAGATTATATTATAGTGACATTTATGTAGGAGAAATAAATAAGAAATTATTGATCAAATAGCCCAAATAGTCATCATTTTTGTTGAGGGTAGGAGTGATGAGATTGGAAAATGGGACATTCCCATTTATGATAGGCAGGAAGTATTTAATCTCTTGACCTGGATCATGGTCATAATATGGTACATTTTATAGTTCATTTAGCTATACACCTTTTATCTAGTTTTCTGAATTTATGTAATATTTAACCATTGAGATAATGAAATCTTAGAAGAAAAATTGGTAACTTTTAGACTGATGACTGTTAACCAGGTTTCTTTACTGTGGTGCTCTCAGAGCCTTTAAAACCCTTGCATGTATTGCAAAACATTAGAAGTGTAATTTTTCTTGCAACATTTAACAATCTAATTTGGCCAAGGACCAATTTTCCCCCCAAACACCTTATAACAGTCCTCAAGACAGTAGAGTTCTCTGAAGCACAGCTCAAGAATGTTCACCTTCTTAATACATCAGAATGGAAAACTGGTGTCCTGGGTCCTCTAAGTATATATACTTAAATGTGCATTCACACTGACTAAACACACACACACACGCACACGCACACACGATGCGAGTTATCAACAATGATTTAATTTACTAAATACTCACTGCAGAACATTGCATATACTTCATGCTTGCCAATAAGTTGCATTGAAGCTGAGGACTTCCTACTTATCATGTGGTCATTGCCTTGTCAGGTTGTCAGCATAGGACATAAGTTTTTCATGACTGGTTTTCCTGCTAATGCCATTGCTTTCCTGGTCATTCAAATACAACACATTTTTAGAGTAAGAACAGTGAATGTATGGCTTCACAGGAGAATACAGAGTTAAAGGGAACAATACTAAAAAGTCACAACTATTATAGTTTGACAACTTACTTTTTCCAGCCAAAAGAGTGACTATGAAAAAAATAAAAGACTCCCTGGTTTTGACATATTAAGATAGGTATTTTGACAACACGGCATCTCCTTTCATATGTGTAATGATGATACTCAATGAACATCCTTATAGTTGAACATGTCACTTTTAAAATAAAGTTATCTTCTAATGATGACTTGAACCCTGCCACTACTGAAGAATCAGCAGATACTATAGCATCATATTCAGAACTGGCATTCTCTATAGTCATTTTGTTTATTTCTTTTAAAATGATCTTTGGTTTTCTCTGGAAAGATGATGCTCACTTTTGAACATCAAAAGTGTACAAGTTGGGGCCCAGTGGTAGAGTGCTTGGTAGCATGCACAAAGCCTTAGGTTTGATTTCTTAGTACCCACATACACAGAAAAAAATGCTGGAAATGGTGCTATGGCTCAAGTAGCAGAGCACTAGCCTTAAGAAATGTTAAGGACAATGCCCAGGCCCTGAGTTCAAGCCCCAGGACTGGCAAAAATTCTGTACAACTTGCTTTATTAAAATAAGTGTGTACACAAATAAAAAAACCTCCCTTCAGCATATACCTATTATATCCATCATAGTGTAACATCATTCAAGTGGAAAAAAGCTTTTAAAGGAATTTGCAAAGGATATAGAAATTGGGCCCAACCTTCTGACCAAAGTGCTCTGCTGTCCATATCTCAAATACAAGCAGAAAACAAGAAACATCCCAATATAAATCAAGAAGTGATAACCTATTTGGTGGAGGACAAAAGACTAGGAAATGGAAATGCTAAGAGAGAAAGGAGACTACAAGTATATGTGATGACATGACACTAACATCCTGTGTAACACAGAGAGAATAAACATGGCAGCCATCCAAGGGTCTAAAACTAGGCTGATGGCCAGAATCCCACAGAAAAGACCAAGAAATTCAAATTATCGCTGTTTTGTTTGGTTTGGTTTTATGAAACTGACTCTATTTTTCTTCTTATTTTATCCAAAGATAAGGACAACTAAGTTTATTAGGAACTTTCAGTTTTAGATTCTTTTCCATGAAATAAAGTGATCTGGAAAAGTAATTTTTATGTTAGAATTAAGAATCGAAAGAGCTCCATTAAGTGCAAAATTGCATGATAAATTCCAAAGTGGTCTTTAACAGCCTTCTTACTGTGCCACAGCAGGAGAGGTTTCTATGTATAATAGGGAGAGAGGGAGAGGGAGAGGGTGAGAGAGAGAGAAAGAGAAAGAGAGTTCTTTATAAAGTCCTTTACTTTAAAATGTCTATTCTCTTTATGGCAAAAGAAATTCACATAATGAAAATTATCATAAAATGCTTATTTTTAAACAGTGAGCCTTTTATCTACTATGTCAAATTTCAGTGCAGAGGGCTGTGCTCTGTCACTGTGTTCATGGAGCCAAAGCTGGAGGTCATCTATGTGAGAGATTGGCCCCCTTAAGGGGGGGGGGGAGAATGTGTGTGTGTGTGTGTGTGTGTGTGTGTGTGTATGAGAGAGAGAGAGAGAGAGGGAGAGAGAATGGTGTGTGTGTGTGTGTGTGTGTGTGTGTGTGTATGAGAGAGAGAGAGAGAGAGAGAGAGAGAGAGAGAGAGAGAGAGAGAGAGAGAGAGAGAGAGAGAAGGGAGGGGGGGGAGGGAGGGAGGGAGGGAGGGAGGGAGGGAGAGAGAGAGAGAGAGAGAGAGAGAGAGAGAGAGAGAGAGAGAGGAGAGAGAGAGAGATTTATGTAACCACAGCCTTGATGTCAAGCTACATGTCTGTTTGCTGCACTATTCACCAGAGCAAAGCTATAGAAACAGCCCAAATATTTTCAGTGGATGAATGGATGGAGAAAATATGATGATAGATAGATAGATAGATAGATAGATAATTTTAATAATCCCTCAGGCAGGAATAATGATATATCTTTTGCAGGAAATGAAAGGGAATGAAGAAAATTATGTTAAGTAAAGTAAATCAGGCCCAAGAGATACAGAATGCATTATTTCTCTCATATTTGGAAATTAGATTTTAAAAATATCTATACATATATATACAGGGTCATATGCTTAGACACACAGCATATTAATAAAATGTAGGGGAGGATTCCATTAGTGTAATACTTATGAACTAACTTGCAGTTTAACAAAATGAATGTCAGGAAGCTGAATTATATGTTGTCAGAAGAAGTGAGGTCAAAGGAATACAGAGAATAGAGAATGGAACGGCAAACAAAGAAAGTCTTAATACTTAATAAATATATGTAAAAATAGAACCCAGATAGATGAAGGAATAGGTGGACTGAGAATGATAGGAGAGAATAATGAAAGGCATGTCATTGACCAAGATCCAGTGTACTCAAAACTGACATGTTGCCTTAAAAACATTTTATATAACTGTTAACATTCTCCCCACCCAAGGTCCTCATCCCCTCCCACTACATTTCCCAGGGAAACTTATAGCCTCAGCTGCATTAGTAGAATGACCTTCCACTACCTGAACTCCATGCTGCCCTGGAACTCCTGCCAGGACAGGTGGGCACTCACATTCTCTGCCCACCTAACCTCTCAGCCCACTTAACCTCTTGCCACGAGCCCTGATTTACCTGGATGGGCCCAAAAGAGTCTGTCTCTCTCTCTCTCTCTCTCTCTCTCTCTCTCTCTCTCTATCTTCTCTCTCTCTCTCTCTCTCTCTCTTCTCTCTCTCTCTCTCTCTCTCTCCCTCCCTCCCTCCCTCCCTCCCTCTCCCTCTCCCTCTCTCCTCTCCCTCTCCCTCTCCCTCTCCCTCTCCCTCTCCCTCTCCTCTCCCTCTCCCTCTCCTCTCCCTCTCCCTCTCTCTCTCTCTCTCTCTCTCTCTCTCTCTCTCCTCTCTCTCTCTCTCTCTCTCTCTCTCTCTCTCTCCCTCTCTCTCTCTCCCACCCCCACCAGTGGAAGATGGCTCCACTAATACACTTCCTTAAAATGCTCCTCCTGCCCTGCCCCCATGTGATCCTGTAGGATGGTTGCCTTACAATAGAAACTTTAGATAATTAAATAGTGTTGGGAATGTGGCTCAGTGGTAGAATGCTTGCCTAGCATGCATGAAATCCTAGGTTAAATACCTCAGTTGCACATACAGAGAAAAAGCAGGAAGTGACACTGTGGCTCAAGAGATAAAGCACTAGCTTTGAGCACAAAAACTCAGGGACAGTGCCCAGGCCCCGAGTTCCAGAACTGGCAAAAATAAATAATTGAGTAGACAATTACAAAGCAAACTATAATCACTTTGTATTCAGTACAAACCTGAGGCTAGTAATAAAGGTGAGCTGAGATTTTTTCCTTCTTACTTTAAGTTTCAAAAACAGTAAGTTAACATTAAAAAAACACAAGACTATAAGTTACCCCAGTATGATATATCACACTTGTAATCTTAGCTACTTGGAAAACAGAGTTCAGGAAAATCACAGTTCCTGATCAGTCTCAGCAAAATATTAGACAGACTCCAACCCAACAGAACAGCTGGGCCTGGTAGTTTCTCTATAATCCCAGCCATGCAGGAGGCATAGCTATGAAGATGGAAATCTGAGGCCAGACCATGACAAAGGTAGAGCTTCTACCTGAAAAATGACTAAAGTAAGAAAGGACTTGGGATGTGATTTAAATGGTAGAATGCCTGCATAGCAAGGACGATGTAACAAGTTCAAATTTTAGTGCTACAAAAGAAAAAAGAAGAGTAAGAGGAAAAGAGGAAGTAAAAGAGAAAGAAGAGGGGGAGTGGAGAAGAAAGAGGGAGAGGAAGCTGAGAATGACATGAAATTAGAGGGGAACTATTTGAGAAAAGACAGCAAACTGGGGGATAGAATATGGGGCGAACGAGAGAGGATAAATATAATCAGAATGCACTACATCACAAAAATATCACAATCAACCAGTGTTTTGTACAACTAAAATATAGTAACCAAAAAAGTAAATAAGTAAATAAATTGTGCACTCTTAGAAGTTTACAGAAGAGCCTGCGCTGGTAGCTCATGCCTGTAATCCTAGCCACTCAGGAAGATGAGCTCTAGGGACTGCAGATCAGAGTTAGCCCACGCATGAAAATCTGTGAGACAATTATCTCCAGTTAACCGCCAGAAAACCGGAAGGGGCACTGTGGCTCAAGTGGTAAACAACTAACCTTGAACTGAAGAGCTCAGGGACAGCACCCAGGCCCAGAGTTCAAGCCCCAAGACCCACAAAAAAAAGAGTTTACAAAAGAGATAAGTAAGTGTCTAAACTCTCCATTAATAAGCAAAGCTATGAAAATTACAGAGTAGCTACCTATATATTAGCTGAATTTGCAGCCTCATTGAAATCTCTTCATAAGAAGGCATGGGTAACAGCAGTGGTTCAAGGTTACTCTAATCAACCATTTATTTATTCATGAATCATTTCCTGGGTGATTTCTAAATGGAGGAGGGGATCATGTTGCTACAGAAGATGTAGCTATCTAAAAGCATGTGAAATCCAGTGAGGAGACAGTAGTCAATGCATTGAGCAAGAGCGTTACAACCATGGGAACTCTGACCCTAGGAGATCCCATAGCGGGGCTCATAGCCTTAATGCTTTGTAGATGATGAAACTCAAGGAAAAAGGGTCTTCCAAGCTGAAAGCTTCTGATGAAATAGAATTAACTGTGCAAAAATACATTGGAAGCTCTCTGGACAGGGGAACGACACAAATAAATGTCCAGGCGCAAAGAAGGCAGGAGTATGATGAAAATTTGTCAAAATAGTCCATGGGCTGATCCCCAAGGGGAAGAGAATTAATGGAGAGGATGAGAAAGGTGATGTTCCGAGCACAGGTAAAGAGCATGGACACACCTCAGATTTAAACGACAGAGATGCTGTTTTATTTTCCGTTGAATCCACACAGCCACTCCACACATAATAAGTGTTAGCTGATGTGAGCATTCGGCTCTGAAGCCATCTTATCTCTTTCTACAGACTTGCAAAGTAGAAGAGGCGTAAATAAATTCATTTGTTTGATGAGGAAAAGGAAGATGGTAAGCTTAAAAGAAGAACTGACAGATACAAGTATTCACCCACAGACAAACTAAAGTTCTTCTCACTTGCACATGGACCTAAACATTTTGAATAAAGGTTGTTATCTCTATATTTTATGGATGTAAGTTTATTTCTAAGACAATTCACATCCATCAATTAAAAATATTTGGGGGATATCTCTTTCATACTGCTTAAAAGCCTTTAAGCTAATAGGATTATGCTACAGGTACAACTTTAAAAATTGATCTCAGCCCAAAGCATGCAGCTGAAATTCGCCACAGTATTAAGAACTCTGAGGTAAACACATGATGTACTCATAAGTTATTTCTACTTTATTAACTTTTTTCAACTTATTCATATAAAGAATTAGATACGTTGATCAATAACAGTGTAAATATGGCTGATGTCATGGTTTCAACCTCCATATAAATCAATTATTTTTCATAAATTAAACAAAAAATCTGATCCAGGGCCATAACTGTATCATGCACTTAGAAAGAAAAACATGAACATAGAGAAAAATGGTACCTTAATTTAACTTCTGTTAGAGGCCTTGCTTTTCCTGAGTGGTTAAGCAATGGAAATAGCTTATCTACAAAGTAGATGACAAGCTGGTTATTTTTTCCTAAAACAGTTCTAAGTGGATATGAAGATATATCTAAAATTAAGAGCAAAATCACAACAGAGCAAATAAGAATAAGCAGCACATCTCTTTTTTTAAATAATAGCTTTTGCAAAACAGTTAATTGAATTTATATACCAACAGTCTAAGAATCCTAGAGCATTTTCTAA
Source organism: Megascapheus bottae (assembly GCF_031878675.1). Taxonomy (NCBI): domain Eukaryota; kingdom Metazoa; phylum Chordata; class Mammalia; order Rodentia; family Geomyidae; genus Megascapheus; species Megascapheus bottae. Next base: position 92,604,580 of record NC_143509.1, read on the forward strand.
ACTGCTAACAAACCATGTATACAAGATGATATGGTAAAAAATCACCTCTCTTTATTTCTAGGAATATAAAATTATCACATCTATATCAGAACAGAAAAGATTCTTTTATTTTGATTACAGTACCTACTATTACCAAAATGCTAAATGTTAATTAATTAAGCTTCCAAAACCCACTATTAGGAAGCTCTGTAACAGGCTGGGATTTTTAGAAATGAAGAAGATCCAGGCTCTAGTCTTTAGGCTAACACATAGTAGATAGATTAACACAGTGATAGAGCAATGTGGTCTTATAATCAGAGGTGTATGCGTGAGACAAAGTGAAAGTCTTGTGCACTGGTTGTTTATGAGCCATCACCTCGGTTTGTGGCAAATATTATATTCTGCATTAGATTTCTCTCATAATTTCCCTATTTCTTTTTAAAATTTATTGTTCTATTGAAATACATTTATTTGAAAATGGAAAGTTACTTCTCTATTTCTAGAGGAAAATCATCGTCATTGAAATAGTCATTAGATATGAGTAAGTAGGTGGAAATTTAGAAAAAAATTCACCTCTGAAGTATCTAAAATTACTTCAGTCCTACATTTAAAAGTTTGTACAAATAAAAGAGTTGTCTTCCTTAAGGGAAACAGAAAAACCATAAATACTGACTACACATTGGTCCCATAGCACAGTGACATTTATCTGCCTGGTCCCTTGGGAGAAAATTGGACACAGGAAAAAAATGAGTTTGTGTTGGTGCATGGCTGGTTTTTATGTTAGAAACTGAACTAGAAGTTCAAAACATCCACTGCTATTAAAACATATATATTATATATATACTATATACATCTATATATATATATATACATCTACACCCAAGAAATTTGACTTCCAGTCTTTCAGTTATCACTCATGTAATGATCGACTAGTGTTTGGCATTTAGTATTTTTTATTGATGAAAGTATGATGATGACTGACGGGGCAATTATGGTTCTTATTAGAATTTACAATCTACAAAGTGAATAATATAGTTCATTAAAAAATACTTCTACCGCTTTTCTACCACTAATGAAATTCTCTTTCTTTCTGTAAGCCCTATTTAATTTTTTTCTTTTTTAATTGCAATTAATAGAAGGGTTCCATTATATTTGCCAGATAGAAGGTGTATTACTTCACAAACACTGATAGCCCTTCTTATGTTTTTGTCCCCATTTCCCTCCCCCACTCCCTCTCCTCATCTTATTTTCCCTGAGTCCTATTTAACTTAAAATATATCTTACCAATACCCTTGCTTTTACCAGTCCTCATACCTGTTTCGTTATGAAATGGATAAATTTGACCTCTTAATTTTTTCATTAGGATATTTCACACAAATTCAGAGAGCTTTCATTTCTGAGCTGTGTTTCTTACTTTCTTATTTTTTAAGTTGTATTTTCTAAAATTTTGTAACTGTTTGACTGAGATATCCCAAGTTGTCTCTTGAGAGACTTGGCAGTTGAATTTTGCGTGGATTTACTAAGGAAACAGCAATCCAGCTAGATACCTGTGAAATGTCTAAATATTCAGGTTCAGTTTAATCCTCAGTCAATAGGTTTAGTTAATATTTGGAGTCATACTGTGTGTGAATGACCTGTTGGGTGCCAAGTACAGAGACCAAACATACTGACCTATAGAACTTTCTACCAAAAATAAAGCATCTGTAAAATGCATCTAAAAATTTTAAAATCTTCATATTTTACCTTACATATACTTATAGTCCAGAATATTTATTTTCTTTTAGTGAAGCTAATTTATTAAATGGATAATCTAAGAATATAAAAATATTAAGTTATTAAATATATAATCTCAAAGTATCTCTCTCTTCAAAGTGATCATAGAAAAAGATTCTATTGATTCCAGATTATTCAGATTATTGCATCTGTTTTAGATAGAAAGACAGAGAAAGAGAGAGAGAGAGAGAGAGAGAGAGAGAGAGAGAGAGAGAGAGAGAGAGAGAAAGAGGGGAGGGAAGGAGGGAGGGGGAGGGAAGGAAGGAAGGAAGGAAGGAAGGAAGGAAGGAAGGAAGGAAGGAAGGAAAGAAGAGAGTATAAAATAGTTCAGATGTTGTAAGTATACCTATTCTGCAGCAAATAAACTCCACTTCTGGCTGGGAGTGTAGCCCTGTAGTAGAGTGCTTGCCCAGCATTCACAAAACCCTGGGTTCAATTCCTTGGTACCACATGCATAGAAAGTGGCACTGTGGATTTAGCCTTGAACGAGAAGTGTCAAAGGTGGCCAGGCCCTGAGTTCAAGCCCTACCCCCCAGGACTGGCAAACACACACACACACACACACACACACACACACACACACACACACTCCACACCACTTCTTACTTGTACTGCTATTCATTGTTGGAAAGACCACAAACTACATGATACAACCATTAGGGCAAAAATATACCAAAGACCACAGATTTAAATCTATATTTGCATGTGTTGCTCAAACGTTGTCATTGTTGCAATGTTATGTCTGCATCATGGAAACCACATTTCCTTTTTGTAAGTATCTCCTAGGTTCTATTTAATGAATGGTGCATATCTCTCGGTGAAGGCTTACAAGGGCCCTTTGAGTTAAATCTCAAATTATTAGCCTTTGTGCTGTATTCTTATAAATGAAGCATAGCCCAGCATAATAGCCAGATCGACCACAATTAAGCCCCTGAATTAAAAGGAAGAAATGAGACGTTTTGACAGCACTGGAACATTGCATTTCATGGGGCTCTGCACACAGCAAGGTAACACAGGTGTTTCTGTAATTACAGTACAACAGGAGCATTTGATGTTCATTGGCCTTTAAGGTTCTCTCATGTGATGAGATGTGCAGATCAGGTGTTGATATTGTGTCACTGTTGTTATGTGAAACACAACTGAAAACTTTTTCGGGTTTTGAGTAAGCTTAACCCAATTAATAAGAGCATAAAGTCTTATTCTCCATATCCTTGGCTATTCACAAAGAAGATAAATATTTGAAGGGTACATTCAGATATTCTTCTTTTCATATGACAATGATGCATCCCAGGTCTGCCATTCCCTTAGACAGTCTGGACTCTGTGCTAAGATGAAAAGGAATATGGCTACTTGGGGTGTTTCTTCTACCACATGAAAGAAAAGGAGGGAAAAAAGAGAAAGAGAAAAAAAACATCGTGTTCTGTAGCAAATTTGTGAGCATTATGTTTGCCAGCCACACCAATGTCTGATGGTCTGTGACAGAAAGCAGTCATGGCTCTAGGATCTCCTGGAATTCAGGCTGGATCCCAAGAGTAGATCTCTGTGAAGTACCAAGAACAGCAGTTGAAAACCACTATTGGGAGGTGGATAGAGGGGGGAGATGACATTATAGAAGTAGCAGGTACAGAGGAATCCATCATCTACAGAGAAGGTTCCAGGGAAAGTGACAGAGGAAAGTGTCTAGACACCATGAGGGAGCAATACCAGCCCAGAGTGAGCTCTCCTCCTAACTCATGGTACTAAGGATCGCTCAATGCCTACCTCGAAAACCATGAAGCCAACCGCGACCATCCCAACAGAGGAATGAGAACCCTGCAGACTGACCCTGACTTGGCTTTTATTGTCCACATTAGCAAATCCCAAATATGATGAAGAACATTCTTAATCCATTTGGGGAAACAATATTCTCAATGATATTCCACACTGTTTGAAAAATCCATGCTATTAATGAATGTGTGGTGCTGATTATTTACAAGAACATGCGGAGATACTTGTCCAGCTGGCTGAGAAACAGCCCAGCTGTTCCCTTGACTAGCCTAGACTTCTTAAGAATAAATATAAAATTGCTGAGAATGCAATATCCTGAGACAAAGTCTCCCTAGCTCAGGCTCCATCTGGGCTTCTCACCTCTACCAAGCTGTGTGTTGCTTTTTCCCAACCATGCATATGACACAAAGGTATAAAATCAGACAGATTCCTTTCCAGCTTCTTCATCAGCCATGGCATGAGGCTTGCCCACTAAACTCCGTTCATTCTGTCTAACTTTCTTTAGCATTTTAGCAAAAGCCTCTGTAGTCCTTTGCTGCAGATCAGAACAAACACACACACACACACACACACACACACACACACACACACACACACACACACACACACACCTAGTTCATCATGTTTGGAGTTCAGTCTCTCCAGATATAAACAAGATGGTAATCAGTGTATGGTGAACATCAAAAGTGAAAGCTCTTAGGAACAATGTTTGGGTTGCAAAGAACCATAAAGTACAAATAATTGTCCATGGCAATAAAGATGATGTCTTTACATTCAATTGCGATTATGGTTATTAACTGGAAGAGGACTTTTATGTGACTCTTAAAAGGACACCTTTGTGCAGCCATTGCCTGCTACCCATGAGACAGTCATATTTTCATCAAAAAAAATGTGTAGTGTGCATCACTTTCTTCTCATTTCTAGAGGCAACATCATTTTTCTACTCAGCTGCTCTACCCTGAAGGCTTCATCCTCGCTTCTGATCTGTGAACTGTACTTGAAAGACAAATTGAATTCTCTACAGGAGCAGAGCTCTCAGAGAGAGAAACTGGTGATGACCCTGATAGTAATGATTTGATACAAGAGGCACCCTGCCACTTCCCACTAAAGATTAAATTCATTATTTTATGACCTTACTTGTATCTACTGACTATGGATAATCCTGACCCATCATTATAGAACATTGTGTGTGTGCATGTGTGTGTGTGTGTGTGTGTGTGTGTGTGTGTGTGTGTGTGTGTAGGAGTGATTTCATTGATAATTTCTCTTATATGGAGTCTAACCTGTAGAAGTGCAGCAGAGTGAAAGAACACAATGCCACCTAGAGGCAGGGAAAATTAAAACTTGCTTTCAACTTTACCTCTACTCCATTGACAAGGATTTCAACAACTGAGCAGTGAAAAGAGATGATTACAACGTGAAAAGGAACTTTTTTTGTTGCTTCTTCACTCCGCACAACTGACATCATAGTGATGGAAAATCTACAATTCAGCCATCCAGAAATCGCAACACAATCCTATCCAGCCAGTATGCATTCCTCCTTGGGGGCCCAATGACTGGAGGTGACGACTAGTTCCTACACTTGATTTGGTCCTTGTCATAGTGGGCACAAGTTAAAGGAATCCCAGTTTTTTCTCATCCCCTTGCATTTTTTATTCTAACAACAAGGACTAAATTAATATCTAGGAATAGAAAAAAGAAGGTGCCACCGTTGCAACTAAGTTTGCTACTTTATCTGTCTCTGTCTGTCTCTCTCTGTTTCTGTCTCTGTGTGTCTTTCTCTGTCTGTCTGTCTCTCTCTGTCTCTGTCTCTCTCTGTCTCTCTCTCTCTCTCTGTCTCTGTCTCTCTCTGTCTCTCTCTCTCTGTCTCTCTCTCTCTGTCTCTCTCTCTGTCTCTCTGTCTCTCTCTCTCTGTCTCTCTCTCTCTCTCTCTCTCTCTCTCTCTCTCTCTCTCTCTCTCTCTCTCTCTCTCTCTCTCTCTCTCTCTCTCTCTCTCCAACTCCTTTCCCTTGCCTGGAGAATATACACACATTTCCTTTTATCTCATTCCTTACATTTGCGAATGGCTCTACCCTTAACTGGAACAACAGTCTACCAAGCTAATATGAAGTGGCAAAATGTATCTTGGATGATTCACAAGGATGTTAGTTTACACATACACACAACAACAACAACAACTGGATAATTTTGGTCCTCTTTGCCCTGAAGTTCTTATTTTTCTCTTTGGTTCAGAACATATACCAAGATGAGTGATGTATTTGGGGTCACTTCAAAGACCACAGAGTCTTATTTGTTCATGATCTCACATCCTAGCAGTTTTCACCATCTAGAGTCCACTTTCTCACTCTTTTCTCCTATTCCAAATCAATGCATTATTCACACTCAACCACAAAATTGTTCCATGGAGAAACTGTGATATTAAATGAATGTAATATGTGTGAAAGCACTGCACCTCAAGAAGGGATATGCACTAGTTACAACTTTCCAATTTCCTTCTTAGTCATTTGGTCTATATTAATCTTTACCCTTTACTATTGGTTTAAGTATTAATTAATAGAAAGGTCCAAAACTCAGTGTGAGTATGTAAAAGAGCCATGAAATAAACACTTAGCAGTGGCTCATGCCTGTAATCCCAGCTACTCAGAAGGCTGAGATCTGAGGATCAAGGTTCAAATCCAGCCCAGGCACAAAAGGACCTGAGACTCTTATCTCCAATTAACCTCCCAAAAATAGGGACTGGGGCTTGGCTCCAAAGTATGGTGGTATCCTTGAGCTAAAGAGCTCAGAGACAGTGCCCAGACTGAGGTCAAGCCCCATGACCCACAGAAAAGAAAAGAAAAGAAACACTTTAAACCAAAATTTTGCTTCTGAGAATCTATGGTGACTTTAAACATAAACAGATAACTGATGACAAATAAGGAAATGACTAAGCAAATATTGATACAGTCATAGATTGAATTATTATACCTTACTTAAAATTATACTATCAAACTTATAAAATGTTACAAAGTATTTCTATACTTCATGATTCCCCTTCAATGATAATCACTGCCACCCTTGCAAAATAATATGCAACTAAATTTCCTGCTTAAGCTCTTTTTCTCTCTCATTTTGGGGGGTACTTGGATTTGAACTCAGGAACCTGCACTTACTTGGCAAGGCTTTTACCACTTAATCCATGCATCTAAACTTTTTGCATTATTCAAAGAAGGTTTCACATTTTCACTGAAGCCGCCCCACAGCGGGATCCTACTACCTACATCTCCCTGTCACCTGGACCACAGGTGAAAACCAATGTATTTAGTTAGTTGAGATGGATCTCTTCCTAGGATGGTTTTGAACATGGGTCTCTTGATCACTGCTTCCTAAGTAGGTGGAACCGTAGATGTGCCCTACCATGTCCAGCCTATATTTTAAGAGGATTTTTAAAGCTATTTTGTGCTATCATAATTATTATCATACCATGATCAAATGAACCAATGCTACATGAACACAGGTTCAATACACTGCATTACATGGATTTCTTCAAGTAGTCAAATCAACATTTATAATCCCAGACCTACTAAAAACAAACTCAGTGTGTATTTGTAGAGCAATTGAAAGACTATTCTGGATTTCTGTGTAGAACAGAGGTCTAGGGATCGAGTCCATATAAACATACCATGTAAATAAATAAATAAAAGCATAATCTTCCCTGTAGCTATAAACAAATTTATTCAGGGACATATGAGTTCTTATCATAGTTCTAGTTCTAGTTCTAAAGAACTTAAAATACAACTTTTCTCCAACACTTCTCTGTTCATTTTCACATAATGATCATTTCCTCACTTCTCCTTATATCCCTGACCTGGTACTAAAGAACGAGAAAGAGGGGCTGTGAATGTGGTTTAGTGGTAGGGTACTTGCCTAGCATTCCTGAAGCCCTGGGTTCAATTCCTTAGAACCACATAAATGGAAAAAGCCAAAAGTGGCCCTTGGCTCAAATGGTAAAGTGCTAGAAGCTCAGAGACAGTGCCTAGGTCATGAGTTCAAGCCCCATGACTGGCAAAAAAACAAAAAGAAGAATGAGATAGAGCTTAATTTCAGAATGAGTAGGCAGTTAGAAAATGGTCAAGTGATAATACAGCAAACATTCATTTCCCTACTCCCATGTAGCTTCACCTCACTGTATGGATACAGTGTAAAACATTCTCCTCTGATAACCCCTCAGAAATTGACCAATACTTTATCCCATAACTTTTATAAATCCATTCACAATCCAAGCTATTGATAAACTAGATAACTACTAGCTTCTTTCTTTCCTTAGAATTAACATAGACAAAATAAACACCCTAAGTGACTAATTCCGAAGTGCGTTATCAGACATGTACAAAAACATGTTTTTAAAACAATGTTTTTAAACAACATTGGAAAGTCTAACAAAAAGTTCCAGAATAATCTGGGCACCCATGGCTCATGCCTGTAATTCTAGCTACATAGGAGACTGAGATCTGAGGCTCACTGTTCAATGCCAGCCCAGGCACAAAAGTCCATGAGACTCTTATCTCCAATAAACCACCAGAAAACCAGAAGTGGCACTGTGACTCAAGTGACGGAGCTCTAGTATTGAGTGGAAGAGCTCAGGTACAGCGCCCAGGTCCAGAGTTCAACCCCCACGACTGACAAAAAAAATATGCAGAATCTTCTCATTTTACAAGTTCCAACATTTTCATGATTCACTTCAACTCTAGTGGTATTGAGTTCTCATTAACTTTAGGTATTCTAAAACATCACACTGCAAAGCTATCAAACATTCCAGCCTCTTAATATTTCTATTGAAATGATATGGAACAAGTCTATAGGACAAATCTCCTTCTAGTCCCTTCTGGTTTATCCCCAGGTGCTTCACCTATCTCAATGTCACTGCTAGCTTTTAATGTCCATTTCAAAACAAAATACAAAGGAGAGGGTAAACAGCTGCCTTTTTCATTGGACCTGAATGCATTTCTCACGTTATGATCAGTTTCAGGCTTTCACTTTATGATCAATATTCATGTTAAGACTTGACTTGGAGCAAAATTCCATTCAAAGGATAAACAAATGTAACAGCTCAATTGAAAGGTTTGCTAAAGAGATTGTGTTCCCCTTTTATGTTTGAGGCTTTAATGATTGCTTCTGTGAGCGCAACATTGTCGTGCAGTGTGGGTGGCTTTGGGAGTGCTTTTGTCATTGCTGTAATTAATCTCTCTTGGAGCCAACGTAACATCCCTGGCACTTTAGATGGTGCTCCAGCACACTGTGTCAGAACAGAAGGAAGGCGGTGATTGACAAAATGTTTATGTGACAGAGACACTCACCATATAAATACGCATCTGATGAACTCGAAAATTAGCTTGCTGTTTGCAACAGTGGTGCATATTTTAGGAGCCTTAACTTCACAGAACTGCTATTTTCCACTGCTCATTTCAGTTAAAAAGAGAGAGTAGAAACATAAAGCTCATATACCAAAACAAAATGATTTACTTTATTCAGTCATTTCAAACAACTTATGGCAGGAACTAGCAGAAAGCTTAAGGCCAGACCACTTAAATTCCAATAACATGTAAAACGTAGATTTTGTTTCAATTGTAAGAGGAAGTCAAACATTTTCATCTAATTCTTATATCCTCTGGCACTTTTCACTGAGTATGCTATTGCTTTTTGCTTACCAGTTTAGATTTGCATATATATATATATATATAAAAACTAGTCTTCAAAATTAACAGTATGCACATATACATCCTCACTTATTCACAGTGAAATGACCCTCAGTTCACCTGTGTTTTAGTCTCTGTTAATAAATTATCTGTTCTCTACTTTATAGCAAATCACTCCATGCTCCTGTTACTTGTTGCCATGTTCATTGTTCTGCTCCTTAGCCCTTGTGGCGAGTAAACTCTTAGTATGTAATGACTTCAGAAATATATTGCTTTAAAATAATGAACACTTATTGCTCATGAATTCATAGGTCAGTTGAATCATGTTTATTTTTATTTCTTACTTATGAATGCAAATCACTTAGGGGCCAGCAGTTCTAAGATATCCACACCAACACAAGTAGGCATAATGGGGTAATGGTAACACAGGACGAGGATTAAGTGGATCCCTGCCTGCATGTCTTCTAGGATCCAAGATCCTAGATCATAAGATCTGTGCAAGGTTACACCTAGTTACCCCAGAATGATTGTACAGTTTTCTCTTGATCAAAAAAGCAAGCTACAAGATTAGCATAAATCCAAGATGAAAAACAGACAAGAGCTTCAAGGTCCCAATACAAATACCATGATAAAGGAAAAGTGAAAAACTAAGGGCACTTTTCCAATCACTCAGTCACACCCAAAAATATTTTCTCAACAACTTTTCAGTACCCATACTCCTATAAAACTGAATAGCATGGGCAACTGATCTGAAACATAAAAGGAATGAGACTAGATGTCAAAGTCAAGTAGCAAAGTCAGAAGAAGTACAGAGATGTTTCATAGTCACTTGCTATGTAGTCTTCTATATAAAAAACACCAAAGTGACCTTCTCAGTCTATTATATGATTCTAAATGGCTCCACATTATCAGGATGAATCCTTGGCTATAACTCTGGGTATCTCAGGGATAGTTTAATAATAATTAAACATAGATATTTTCAAATATAAGAAATCATTATTGTAAAGTACTTTTAGGGTTTTTGTTGTTGTTGTTGTTAGTCCTAGGCCTTGAACTCAGGACCTGGGCACGGTTCTCGGGCTTTCTCAAGGCTAGAGCTTTACCACTTGAGCCACAGTTCCACTTCTGGCTCTTTTCTATGTATGTGGTAGCAAAGAATTAAACCTGTGTCTTTGTGCATACTAGGCAAGCACTCTACCACTAGTCTAAACTCCCAGCCCCACTTTTTGATTTTTTTTTTAAGGAATTATCAATCCTTGAAATTGAGAATAAGAAGTGTAAGGTAGAGCAGAATATATAGCATGGAATTTGATGTTAGACACAATGAAATGTAAATTTTACTTTTTCAGTTTACTGCCATGTGTCTAAAATCAATTGTTTGGCCCTTACACCTTTATTTCTAACCCACCTAATAGACTTATTGTGAGAATTTCATGTGCTGAGGTTTAGAAAGGGACTAATAATTAGGACTACAGGCATGAGCCACTGGTACCCAACTTAAAATTAACATTTTTTTCATTAAGATTTTCAAATTTTACCTTCAGGAAGTTATGTTAAATAACACCCTTTCTCCAAACATGTTTCATGAATAAATTCTTTGACACCTATTTATGTATCCAACTACTTTCCCTAGCCTAATATGTCTAAGTAAATATTATCTTTGTTCAAACCTATATTATAAGAAAGCTGTTTGTGCTTTTTTATTAGTCTGTTATTCTCAGGCTCCTGAATACCTTGATAAGCTATGACCAAAAAAAATACCATGACACATATGATTCAACAAGTAAGTAGACAGATAAGCAAGGCTTATGTTCCAAATGAATTTTTGCTTTAAAGAAGAAAATCAAGCTGGGCACAGGCACAGTGGCTCACATCCGTAATCCAAGCTACTCAGGAGGCTGAGATCTGAGGGTGGAGGTTCAAAGCCACCCAGGCACAAAAGGATCTGAGACTCTTATCTCCAATTAACCTCTAGAAAACAGAACATGGGGCTTGGCTCAAGGGTAGGGCAGTAGACCTGAACTGAAGAGCTCAGGAACAGCACCCAAGCCAAGTTCTAGCCCCATGACCCACAAAAAAAAATAAAATAAAATAAAAATAAAAGAAGTAAACCAATTATTTGGTCATTAAAAAGAAAGTCTGAGCAGGGCAGGTGGCTCACGCCTGTAATCCTAGCTAGTCAGGAGGCTGAGATCTGAGGACCATGGTTCAAAGCCAGCCTGGGCACTAAAGTCCATGAGACTCTTATCTCCAATTAACCACTAGCAAACTGGAAGTAGGGTTGTGGCTCAAGGAGTAGACAGTAGCCTTTTGCCTTGGACAATGCCCAGGCCCAGAGTTCAGGCTCCACAATGACAAGAAAAAAAAGCCTCTTTACAATTCACAATTTAGTATTTTATAAATTTGAAAAACATCTTTTACTATTGCATACAAATCTCAAGTAGCCACTTCCCTGGAAGCCTAGTAGCTCATACACATTTGATCTGGCTCTAGACCCTCTTCTGCAAGGTTTATTTCCATTTATTTCAATGGATTGATTTGCAAATTGTGTACCTCCTTTGTCAAATTCAGTTATACATGATACTTTTTCCCTGTGGGTAGAGAAAAATGAATCCCTGGAGAAACAGTGGTTTGTAGCTCCACTTTTCAGGGGTGGTATTCCCTGAGAGGAAAATTACCTACAAAGAATCAATGATCTTTAATTCTATCAGAAATTTAATCTCACAATAAAGCCTGAAGATTTCCATTTTTGTTAATAGAAAGAGAGCCAGCATGAAACATGGTGAACAAACCATTTCCACTGGCTGCTAACACAGTCACACTGAGTCATCACAGGCTCCACATAATAAAATTGATTTAATTATATCAAGGAGTTAAAGGCATAGGGATGAACTGAATTGGCAAAGTCAGCCAAACACGAGCAAGACACACAAGTCAAATTTGCCACTGGGAATTAATGTGCTTTCAGTGTTGTGCTGAAATTTACAGCCCTGACTGTACTAACACCAGGTATCTTAACAGGAAGCAATTCTAGCATTAAGGAAAGGCAGAAATCTCCTACCAGGTATCTTATGCATGTTTCTTATGATTATTCTACAACAGATTCTCAATTGAACCAACAAAGAAGCTAATTAACTTATGTCTTCATTCCTTTGGGCCACTTGTTAATCCTCCTAGAAATCTCTTTCTCTCTCTGTCTATCTGCCTCTCTCTCTGTGTCTCTCTCTCTCTTTCTATTTCTCTTTCTCTCTCTCTACATATACATACATATGCACACATGTTACATATATACATGTGTAGATATATATGTGTGTACACGTGTTTACATGTGAATATACATGTATCTGGTGCATATATGTACATGTGTGTATATAAGCATATATGTTCATGTGTTGAAAGAGTAAACTACAAGGAAAGGCCATTAGAGGTGATGGATTTGGGTAGCCATTATATAATGAGGGAAGAGCCCCAAGAATGGAGCTAGTACCTTTATGGGAAAAGACCAAGCAGCTTGTTTGCCTTTTCTACCATAGAGGCCCACTTTATAAATTAGGAAGTGTATTCTTCTCTAACACTTCTTCTTATGCGATACTACTGCATTAATCTTAAACACTACACCTCTATAATTAATGAAACCACAAGAGTCTGGCATCCACATCATTGCTGGGTGCCAGTGGCTCATGCCTATTATACCCTAGCTATATACTGAGATCTAAAGATTGTATTTTGAAGCCAACTCTGGGCAGAAAAGTCCATGAAACTCTTACCTCCAATTAACCATCAAAATGCTGGATATGGAGGTGACTCAAGTACAAATAGCACCCAAAACCTGGGTTCAAGCTCAAGGACCAGTTTACAGTATTTTAGTACAGCAATCTGAATGGACTGATATCATTCTTATAAATTGATCTAAATTGTTCTTAGAAGTTCTAAGGATATTCACTAAATACATAGAGTCTCCCTTTTTTATTTTCTTTAATGTCATGCTGTCTAAAATTGTTACAAAGTCATTTATGTTTCATATTTTTAAAAATAAATGACTAAGTTATAAATCAAACAGAAAAGTACCATGTCCAGGCCAAGAACTAAGACCAAACTCCACAGACTTACCCTTCAGGCCACATCTTCAGGCTAGTGGCCCCAGGTTCCAGTGGGATCCCCAATACCCCACACTGTAGAGTTTTCAATTATCAATCTAGTCCAATGAACCTAGGGTTTCGGCCTAACCCAATAGGCCTAGTGCTAAGCCAGTCTCTTTGAACTGACTTTCCAGGATAACCTGTTTAGTTTCTGGTTCATCCCTGCCTCATTCATAAACTGATCCCTAGCACCCCAGGCTTCAGAACCAACTCTTCAGATGAGAGGTACCAGAACTGGCAAGCTGCTCACCCAGTGCCAGGACAGGCAGCTCTAGAACTCCAGCAGCAAAACTGTCCCTGGTGTGTTCAAGTCATTTCACAGGCTGACTAGCCAAAGGATTTTCCAGACACAGTCACTCTAGAATGAATTAAGTGAACCTCAGCTTCATCAAGTACACAGATACCAATGTATGACAACAAAAGAAAGAAAACCCAAGATGATATAATATCACTAAGAGAACATGATAATCTCATAGTAGCTAACCTCAAAATGTGCAAGCAAAGAATTCAAAATAAACATTTTCAAAAGATCTCAGTGAAGTACAAGAAGCATGAAATGATGCAATGAAATCATAAAAATAACAAGCAACTAAAATTAGAAAATTAGCAGGGAGGCCTGACAGTGTGGCTCCATTACAGAGTGTTGGTCTAGTGTGTGGAAAACTCTGATTGCACCTTCAGCAACACAATTAATTAATGTAAAAGAAAACTGGCAGATTGATTGACAATATATAACACATATATGCAGTGTATGATCCATAGTGTATAAATATATAACTAAGCTTAGGCTCAATGGTTTCCCTCATTTGTCATAATCAGTAGAAACCTTGGGCTCTCCTAGCAGAGATTTGCAATAGAGCAAAACCTTGATACAAAAGGCCATATAGTAGGACGCTAAATGAAAGGATCTCCAGGATATAGAAACATAAGCCATATAATGAATGATTGTTGTTCTTAATGTACTATGTTATCTCTCATCTCTTTTGCTGTCCCTTGGTTATCTCATATTGTTACAGTATCTCACTGTGTTACCTGATATATTGGATATATTTGTATTTGGTTATTTGAAATTGGATAGGGAAGGGGGGAAAACAAGATGACGGGTGGCGGGGGGAGGGAAATGGGGACCAAGACATGTGAAAGGGTATCAATGTATGGGAATTAATGCACCATCTATCTGGCAAATATCATGTAACCCTTCTATTAATTACAATAAAAATATATAAAAATAATAAAAATAAAATGTTGCAGCAGAAAACTAATGAAAGAAAATTGAGCCAGGCTCCATGGCTCACACCTATAATCCCTACTCAGGAGGCTGAAATCTGTGGATGGAGATTCAAAGCCAGCGGGGGCATAAAAGGACCTGAGACACCTATCTCCAATTACCCTCTAGAAAATGGGAAGAGGGGCTTGGCTCAAGGATAGGGTGGTAGCCTTCAGCTGAAGAGCTCAGGGATAGCATCCAGGCCCAGTTCAAGCTCCATGACCCACCAAAAAGAAAGAAAGAAAGAAAGAAAGAAAGAAAGAAAGAAAGAAAGAAAGAAAGAAAGAAAGAAATTTAAAAGTGCATAGAAAGATTTTGACTTTTTCAATTTTTTTAGCTAAATTGGTAGAGAAACGAAGAAAATCAATAAGGCAAAAACTAGATTGAAGTTGAAAAACATGAAATCTTCCAGTTCAACATAATAAATAATTCAGTTCTTGGCAATCTTTCTGTGCCTGTACTTTTCTCATGCACAATATTAGAAGTTTGTTTGCCATCACTGCCAAAGCTTTACCTACATCTAACATACTGTGAAGAGTCAGTGTCTAAGAAAATGCAAGCTGCCAAAACCATAATATATAACATTTACTTTTTAAGCTACATTTTAAGTTGTACATAAGTACAAAATGGAGTACAGGCAAAAACACATAGCCACATTCAACGTCTCATTGAAGAACCCTGCAGCAACTTGTTTTATTAAAAAAAAAATTACACATTCACAAAATGTATTTCACTTAAGGGTCTTGCTTTTTCTCACCCTGTAAACATAACCAAATTAGAGAAGACATGAAAGTTGATCTGAATTTTTTTATCCTTTCTGACTTTATATATTTTAATTTCTTTTTTCCTGGCTTACCAATGTTTCATGTGAATAAAAACATTATGGCCTTCCACGGACTTTTGTGGAATTAATGAAGTGTTGCAATAGCCAATCATAATTTGTGTTTATAGTTTTAGTGTCCTGTCAGGCTTATAATTATTTTTAGTACAGATTGCCCAGTTCAGTAAATACCTTCATTATTCTGAGAGCTGAAGGACCTGTTCGATATGCACAGCTTGTCTTGTCCCAGCACCTTCCTTCTTGGCCACTGGCTTGTAGTAAACAACCTTTTCCCTCCATTCTAATAGAGCTGCCTGCAGAAGGTCATTTATTAGGCAATCACTTGTCTGTGAAAAATCCTAATTACTCTCTGTTTGTCAAAGGAAGGAAAACAGCACTGCATTTGAATGCTCAAAAAGAGGAGCCAACAAGCATGCAGATAAGGAAAACTGGAAGTCTTTGGTTTTTTGTTTTCAAATTGGTAGCTAAAGAATAATTGCTAAGTGCATCTACACTTTGAGGGTTAAAAAGAACAGATCTTCTATCAGGTATAATATGTGTTTAAAAAAACACAGTTTGTAATGTGATCGATTTGGACTTAAAGTCAAAGAAAAATAATTTGTAAATGTTTCTAGGGAGAGAATTTTTCCTGTGGAATCTTAGTGCCCCCTGCTGATTCTCAAAAAAAATGTTTTTCATTCCCAATAGTTCCTGCTTTTCCACCTGGAAGGCTATTTCTCTTTTATAATATTTTCTTCCCAGGGAATAGAAAGTCTTTTCTGAGTTAACTCAGTCATTCAATCAAGTTACTATAGCTTTCCAGAGGAAAAGGTGATTCACCCCAAACAGATATTCACGAGCTTTAAAAGCTATGACTAAAATGGGTTGAAGGAAATGGGTTGCTGCAACGAAATACAAAGTCAACCTCATCCATTATTCACTGACATTGAATATCATTACACCAACTGCATCCGTTTTGGGGTTGCACAGGTCCTGAAGAAGGTGATTTATGTTCTTATCAGTTCTTCACTAGGCACAGGGAGAGCATAGATCAAGATTAGAAACATCAACTAAGACTATCATGATCCTTATTGTGTCCAGAGCTCTCACTGCCTCCCCCTCCCCACAACCATTTCAGAAATCTCCCACTTTGAACCACTTCCCACCTACTCTAATCATTTCTAGACCTGGAACCAAATAGGTAAGAGCAGTTCCTACCATCCATCCTCCTACCAATATTCAAACTACTCTGCCTTCAACTTTATTGCCCAGTTCGCCTGACTTCTCTCAAAACTTGTCTGAACATCACTCATCATATTTTTTTCCCCACAAAGTCCCAACATAGCTTTACATCCAAAAACATCTCAAACTCTACCCAGAGCAGAATAAGATATTTCCTGCATATCAACTCCATATGGACACAGATCAAGATTGATATTTTTAATAATCAACCATTGAAAGTGAATGGTTTCAAGCTTTCCATCATAAAATCCAAAGTTAATTTCCAGGTCCTAATAGCCTCAAAGTCAGCAGAAAAAGATTCTCCAGTATCTTTCCAGGGTATTTTTCTATATTCCTATAAAACAAGGCAGTGTTCTTATTCATTACATCACCAGACCATCGGCAGATAGTCTAAGACTCAAGCTAGCACCTAGACCCAGACTGACACCTTTAGCCAGGAATGGACTTAGATATCTAGTTAGAAATAAAGTAAAAGAGAAATGGCAGTATGTCCAGTTTCAATGAATAAAAAATGATTTTTTTAGCCGGGCACAGTGGCTCACGCCTATAATCCTAGCTACTCAGGAGACTGAGAGCTGAAGATCAAGGTTCAAAACCAGCCCAGGCACTAAAGACTGTGCGTCTTAGCTCCAAATAATCACTAGAAAATGGGAAGTGGGGTTGCTGCTCAAAGGGTAGGGCAGTAGCCTTGAGTTGAAGAGCTCAGGGACAATGCCCAGGCCCCGAGTTCAAGCCCCATGACCCACAAAAAAAAAAAGATTTTTAATGGTTATTATAAAAGTAATATACACTCTGGGAGTTTAAGCCTAGTGGTAGAGTGCTTGCCTGTCAAGCACGAAGACCCGGGTTTGATTCCTCGATACCACATACATAGAAAAAAGCCAGAAATGGTGCTGCAGCTCAAGTGGTAGAGCTCTAGCCTTGAGAAAGCCTAAGGACAGTGTCCAGGCACTGAGTTCAAGGCCCAGGACTAGCAAAAAAAAAAAAAGTACTTGGGCTGGGAGTTTGCCCTAGTGGTAGAGTGCTAGCCTAGCATGCACAAAGACCCGGGTTCCATTCTTCGGTACCACATACATAGCAAAAGGCCAGAAGTGGTGCTGAGGCTCAAGTGGTAGAACTCTAGCCTTGAGAAAGTCCAAGAACAGTGCTCAGGCCTTGGGCTCAAGCCCAGGACTGGCAAAAAAAAAAAAAAAATGTAATATACAGAGGAGTTCCAGTTTTATAAGTCACATACACTGACACCCTTTCTCATGTCTTGGTCCCTATTTCCCTCCCCCCCCACCCCCACCCCCACCCCTCATCTTGTTTTCCCCTCTTCCCTATCCAATTTCGAATAACCAAATACACAAACATACAATATATCAGATAACCAGGAGAAATACTGTAACAATATGGGATAACCAAGGGACAACAGAAGAGATGAGAGATAACATAGTACATTAAGGATAACAATTACTAATTATATGGCTTTTGTTTCTATATCCTAGAGGTCCTTTCATTTAGCCAGCATACTATATGGCCTCATGTATCTAGGTTTTGTACTATTGTAAATCTCTGCTAGGAGAGCCCAAGGTTTCTACTGATTATGAGGGAAACCATTGAACCTATATTCGTTTGAGTCTGGCTTACTTCACTTAATATGATTTTTTCTAAGTCTTTCCATTTCCTTACAAATGTGGTGCTCAAACATTCTGTGATACACAAAAGTGCTGTGAAGCCAGCCACTCCACATCACATCTATGGAAAAGGTCATTCCCACAGCCCATTAAAAACATCACTGGTGTAAGCCTGAACCAGATAAGTCCCCCAGGTAAAAAACAGATAGTTTCTTCACTTCTCTGTCTCACTCCTCTCCACAAGTCTCATTGAATCTCAGTTTGTCATTCCAAACCTTCATAGTCACCAACTATAAACATAAAAGAAAGACAGCTGAAAGAGATAGATAATGCCTGTGAAATAAAAGCAAAATCCAGAAAATTACAGCTAATGCCATCTTTAATTCATCAACATAGATTTTATGGTTCATATTAGTCTGATTTTAAAGTCCTAAACAACAATTATTTTGGAAAAAGTGCCATTTCTGTTTTGGAATGATTGGAGTAAGCTTCCATTTCATTCACTATGACTGTTCTAAATTTTTCTGTTGTTTGTCTTAGCCTTTCTTCTTTCCCAGACTTACTGGTATGGAAATGTGTCTTGTGTTGATCTTTTTTTTCTTGTGAGAATAATTCATTTTAAAAGAAAATATATAGTTTATTAGAATTCAGACTGTTACTTCTGCACATTTCCTTCACATATGAAAAATGAAAAATGAAACTGAGAACTCCTAACTTGGTTCAGTAACGGTGAAAGGGTTTGACTGAAAGATGAAAATGACAAGGACCATCTCACACAGAGTGTTAAAAAGGGCTCTGACTTAGGGGAATATTGGTGGCTTGGTGACATCCATCTTAGCATATATTTCTAGAACAGTTCATATCACATTGTTCCACTTGCCAAAATGTCATGAATTTAAAGCTGGCTGCAGAAAATGCCATCAATGCTGGCTGTGAAATTTCCTTTGACTTAAGTGGAAGAACAATATTACATGCTCTCTTTTGTGTAAGAACTGTTATTATTAAGGCAATTTAAATCAATGTCAGTTTTCCCAGCCCAGATATATACTCTGAACGTCTGATTACGAACTCCAAACTAGTTGAGTTCATGAAGGCACTTTGAAAGAATTTGGAAGAACTGATGTGTTTTTTAACTGACTTTTTAAAATCAAATTTTATACCCCCATCCAAGAAGATTTGGGTCCAACATTCTTTCCTATACAAGACAAACATCTGAACAAGATGATGATGGCAGCATTTACTATGTAATTAAACTAGGGAACAGAAATGTTGAACGTTTGGGCTGGGAGCATGGCCTAGTTGTTGAGTGCTCGCCTAGCATGCATGAAGCCCTGAGTTCGATTCCTCAGTATTATATATTCAGAAAAAGCCAGAAGTGGTGGTAGGGCTCAAGTGGTAGAGTGCTAGTCTTAAACAAAACATGTCCAAGGACAGTGCCCAAGCTCTGAGTTCAAGCCCCAGGACTGGCAATAAATAAATAAATAAATAATTTTTTAAATAAAAAGAAATGTTGAGCCTTCTAAAATAGATAACACAGAGTTGACCCCAAACACCATAAGATGGGTAGTATGGTTTATTTTCATCACATAAAATCAGAACAGGATAATGCACTATCATGTGAGCAACTCACATGATTGGACAAGATAACCTTACTGCCTACTTCCAATCTTCATGCCCTGTGATCTTCTGATCATCAAAAATTTCCCCTCATGCTTTCATGATTCAGGAGTAGATGACAGAAAGAATATTTATACTTGTGAGGGAATACTTCTTTTAATTTATATGTATTTTCTTTATATGTGTTTGTGCAGTATGGTGTGGTGTGCCTCACGTGTGTGTGTGTGTGTGTGTGTGTGTGTGTGTGTGTGTGTATGTGTATGCGTGCGCATGTGTGTGTGTGGGCAGGCCTGCATGTAAGTCCTGGGAAACATTGTTGTTGAGCTCTTTTCCTTTAAACTAACATTCTACCACTTGAACCACAGCTCTACTTCCAGCTTTGTACTGGTTAATTGGAGATAAGTTTCACATACTTTCCAGCCTGGGTTGGCTTTGAACCATGAGCCTCAGATCTAAGCTTCCTGAGTAGCTAGGATTACAGAAATGAGCCATTGATGCCAAGCTTCTTTATATGTATTTTATGGCAATATTGTGCTTTAGAGAAAATTTAAGTTTCCATGCACTTTTTTATCTATATGAGTGACTTCACAAAAATTAAAGTCAAACAAATCTAGACCATTACAATTATTTAAATAATGGCATTATTTACCAAGGGCTTATCATCCTACCCCATTGGGTATAAGTTCCATCATTTCTCCATTATATATCCTATTTTAATGAATACAAAATTCATCAAGCTTAATGAATGTCTTGTAAATTAAATGAATAAAGCTGTAGTGAGGCACATGGTAATTAATCAGTTGAGTAAAAGTCATTTTGAAAGCAAGAAAAGAAAGTAACATATTACACAAAGAGTGATTCAGTGATACGAAAATATGGAAACCAGAGAGACTAAAGAGATATCTTCATGGGGGGGTGGAAAATGGGGACTAAGACATGAGAAAAGGTATCAATGTATGTGAAGTAATGCACCTTCCATCTGGTGAATGTAATGTAACCCTTCTATTAATTACAATAAAAAATATATGAAAAAAGAGATATCTTCAAAGTGTGGTAAGAAAAGAAGACCATCCTCCAGATCTCACATCTAGGAAAAGTACATTTCAAACCAAAGGCAGATACTGAATAAAGGTAGTAAATCCTGGCTATTGTGACAACAAAGATAGCTCTGGAGGACCCTGCTAAATGGCATAAGCAGGTACAGGAAACAAAGCACTACTGCTGGCACTCATGCCTGGAATCTAAAATAGTCAACACACAGGAGAGAGTGGAGAGTGGCTAGAGTGGAAAGTGGGCTAGTAGGCTAGAAATGTAAGTTTTGGACATTCATCATACAACATGAAGTTATATGTTCTTACCACTACAGTAGAATATTTCTTATAGTTGATATCCTTTTAACTTATATTTATTTTCTTTATATGTTTAGTGTGGTGTAGTGTGGTGGCAAAGGAGGCAGATATAAAATTCTGGAGTGAGATATAGTTAAAGAATAGAGAGAATGGACTTGGCATTTACCCAACCATCCAGAAACTAGGGCATACTAAATCCACTAGCACAACAATGTTCATTGCAGCACTATTCACCATAGCAAAGATATAGAACCAACCTAGATGTCCCTCAGTTGATGAGTGGATCAACAAGATGTGGTATTTGTACACAATGGAATTCTATGCTGCTGTCAGAAAAAATGACATCGACCTATTTGTTAGGAAATGGAAAGACTTAGAAAAAATCATATTAAGTGAAGTAAGCCAGGCTCAAAGGAACTTAGGCTCAATGGTTTCCCTCATTTGTCATAATCAGTAGAAACCTTGGGCACTACTAGCAGAGATCTGCAATAGAGCAAAACCTTGATACATAAGCCCATATAGTATGAAGCAAATTGAATGAACCTCTAGGATATTGAAACAAAAGCCATATAATGAATGATTGTTGTCCTTAATGTACTATGTTATCTCTCATCTCTTTTGCTGTCCCTTGGGTATCTCATATTGTTACAGTATCTCATTTTGTTATCTGATATATTGGATATATTTGTATTTGGTTATTTGAAATTGGATAGGGAAGGGGGGAAAACCAAGATGGGTGTGTGGTGGGGAGGGTAATGGGGACCAAGACATGTGAAAGGGTATCAATGTATGTGAATAAATGTACCTTCTATCTGGCAAATATCATGTAACTCTTTTATTAATTACAATAAAAAATATTAAAAAAAGAATGGAGAGAAAGGGAATTTTTTATGATTTTATCATTTGCATCCCCAAATATAGCAAGTTTTATTTGTTAAAGTTCTATAGACTTTTTGTCAATCATCACAATAAAGTGACTTTTAAGAAATGATGAAAGCAGAATAAAGATATTTTCTTATAAAACTAAGTAAAAATAAAATGTTGCCAGAAAGTCCATTGACATGAGAAATTATTAAGGAAGTTTTTAAGGTTAAAGAAAACTAATGGAAGGAGGGAGAAAAGGAGGAAGGAAGGGAGAGAGAAGGAAGGAGATAGGATAGAAAGGGAAAGGAAGAGAAAAAAGAAAGATAGTTCATCCTTTAGCAACTGACAGATAAACACTAAAATCAGCAAAGACTTGGTAGATACAGATAACACTAGCAAGAAAATGTGTAGAATATTTGTGAAAAAGACACATTTTTAAATGAGGGATAATATATCACAATCAAATCTTCGTAGTGACTATATTCATTTATGCTGCTTTACTTCTAAACACAGAAATAGATCACATATTTCTATTTAAATATTTTGGATACTTAAATATTCTAGAATTAGAATTTTCCCATGATTTAAAAAAAGACAAAACAAAATATAGATGGTTCTGTAATTCAATCCCATTTTACATAGTACTTAGAACAGTAAAAAAAGAAAAAATGTAGGTTATGAGCTCAGAGAGATTCATGTAAAACCCTGGGTGTAGTACTTAATCTCCTCTTACTCTCTGCTTTCTCTTGTAAACATGTATATATCTTATTGTGTTATCAAGACACAAACATCAGGCTATTACTCCTGTCCCTGAATCTTTGTTGAAAACAGGAACCAAATTTGTTTTTACTTCTCAGTAAATAAATACATTTTGATTTGGAAAGTGCAGATCCCAGAAACCTGCGATGATCACAAGGACTTCTGAGCACCTCTAAAATCATTAGAGGTTTATTCTGCAAAGCTACTGAGATCAGACCGAAAAGTTGAAATCATTATAACACAGCCAAATCCCTATGGTTCAGGAGTCATTGCTGAAAATTCATATATGCCTGAGTACAGTTTTCGATTTGTTCTTTTGGTGAAATTTGTACAGTTTCTCCTCCATTGCACCCAAATATTTTTTTATTTCCTTCTTCAGATGGACAAATAATATCGATTTGGTGCTGAGAGTTCTCTCCAGAGAGGTCAGAGTTTATATTTTTCTTTTCTCTCTCTACTTTTGATAGTGTCTGCTTTAAAATGTCATTTAAGCTGTTGGCTTATCTGAGCAATAAATACATTTAAAAATTTATCTATAGCCAGCAGGAGGACCTTAAAATATTGACTCAAGTTGGGACCACCAGCTTCCTGATACAACTGAAGTTTAAAGTGGATTTTTCCCCCTTTCCATTGACCTTTCAGGCAGAACATGTTCTGTTTTCTAATAACTCACCCCAAAAATCTCAGCTGTTTTACAGTACAGGTTATTTTTCAAAAGTGAGGGGAAGCACCACTTCTGTTTTCAGTAAAACAATTTCCATTGGCTAACTAGGAATGTCTTCTTCAATGAAATATTCTTAGTGAAGTATTGTTCTTAGGAGCTCATCAAAGCAAAAATATACAACTTCAACTTTACAGTGGGAGGAGGTGTATAATTAAAGATGTTCATTGAAGGGTACTCTTAAATCAGCTATCAAAGAGAAATGACAAATGCCTATGTCTCACTATAAAACAGCTTGGACAAATTTCAGACCCAAAGAACTGACTTGGTGCTTTAGGTTTACCAAAAGTTACAGAGTATTGTGCCATAGCTATCTAGTTGTAATATGCTGTCAAAATCATAATTTGTGAAATCCCAAGGTGAAATGAAAAACGAAGGCAACTGACTGAGGCCTGGACATTACTCCTTGTAATTTAACACTCAACATGACATTTAGTCACTTTCACGGAAATTACTGTAGGCACAAAGTTTCAATTCTGTATACTATTTCCTTTGAGACTGTCTTTTTATTCTTCCTTCTTTGTGTTTTTAGCTATAAATAATTTTAGATCCATTTCCTATCTTTTAAATACACACTATCTGATCCATAGTCAATTGCTATGATGAAAGGAATTACAAACCTGTTGATGAGGTTGGGTGTGGTGGTCCACGCCTGTAATCCTAGCTACTCAGGAGGCTGAGATCTGAGGATCAAGGTTCAAAGCCAGCCTGGGCACTAAAGACCTTGAGCCTCTTATCTCCAATTAACCACTAGAAACCTGGAAATGGCTTGATGCTCAAGGGGTAGGGTGTTAGCCTTGATCTGAAGAGCTCAGGAACAGAGCCTAGACCCAGAGTCAAAGCCCCATGACCGATCCATAGACTGTCACACACATATACATACACACACACGCACACACACACACACACACGCACACACACTCACACACACACACACACACACACACACACACACATTGATGAATGTGAATACAGCTTGAAAATACTGTAAGCTAATTGCAAAATTCAGGTAAATGAAGGAAATATGCCTTAATGTCATTTGCCCTGGATTTTCTATTACAGCATCCTGTAGGATATTGCCCAAATCCTAAACTGGGTATTTACCAAGTTAAGACTATGCTGTTTTAAAGAGTATCTCAAAATGCTCATAAAAGGCCTCAGGGTGAGACCTAAATTATATATTAAAGAAAGCAAAGAAAACAGCTATAGTTTCCTAAGAATTTTATTAAATTTCAGCTCTTATTAAATGAAAAAGGGTATCAAATAAGCATGGCAAATTACTTAAAATAAAAGGCCCATCTCTCTCTGACTGTAATGTACTTTGTTCCAGCCTAGATTTCACAGATTAAACTGATTAGCAACTCACCAAAAATGGTGTGAATTATTCAAAAGAATGAGAAAAAACAGGATATTGTAAGAAAGTCATATAAAGAACAGTGAATTATACTTAGGTACTCCATATGTAGAACTCATTAAAACAACCAAAAAAAATAATAATAAGAAGAAGAAGATGAAGCATTGCATTTCTTTCAGCTCAG
This sequence comes from Megascapheus bottae, assembly GCF_031878675.1. Lineage (NCBI taxonomy): Eukaryota > Metazoa > Chordata > Mammalia > Rodentia > Geomyidae > Megascapheus > Megascapheus bottae. The sequence continues at coordinate 92,629,706 of NC_143509.1, forward strand.
AGAGAGGAATACTTTGTCAAACACTGCCAAATACAAAGCAACCCGCTGGTTTTATTTTATTAAGCAGGGAACAAAATGCATTGCTTTATTAGAGATGCTGTAAGAATGCATCCAAGCTAGGGACCAGAAAAAAGACACAACCTTGGAATTTTCCTCTGACCAAAATATATCTGTTATGAATGTAGAATTGGAAGATAAGCAGAAATATGACTACAATGCATGCCAAAGGGATTTCCTGTGTTTACTTCCCGCAACAATACTCTCATGATATTCTATATATCTTTTTTCCATATATTTTTATTGTAATTAATAGAACAGCTACATTATATTCACCAGATAGGAGGTACACTACTTCACATACATTGATACTTTTTCTTATGTCTTGGTCCCCATTTTCCTCCTCCTACCCCCAACCCAAATTTTGTTTTCCTACTTTCCCGATCCTATTTCAAATATCCAAATACATACAATATATCAGAAAACAAGGTGAAATACTGTAACAATATGAGATAACCAAGGACAGCAAAAGAGATGAGAGATAACATAGTACATTAAGGACTACAATCATTCATTATATAGGACTTTTGTTTTTGTATCCTGGAGGTCCTTTAATTTAGCATCATACTATATGGCCTATGTATCTAAGTTTTGCTCTATTGTAAATCTCTGCTAGGAGAGCCCAAGGTTTCTACTGATTATGTCAAATGAGGGAAACCATTGAGCCTATGTTCCTTTGAGTCTGGCTTACTTCACTTAATATGATTTTTTTCTAAGTCTTTCCACTTCCTTAAAAACGGGGAGATGTTGTTCTTTCTGATGGCAGCATAGAATTCCATTGTGTATAAATACCACATCTTGGGGCTGGGAGTTTGGCCTAGTGGTAAAGACACCAGCATGCATGAAGACCCGGGTTCGATTCCTCGGTACCACGTAAATAGAAAAAAGCTGGAAGGGTGCTGTGGCTCAAGTGGTAGAGCTCTAGCCTTGGGAAAATCGAAGGACAGTGCTCAGACCCTGAGCTGAAGCCCAGAACTGGCAAAAAAAAAAGAAATAAATACCACATCTTGTTGATCCACTCATCAACTGAGGGACATCTGGGTTGGTTCCATATCTTTGCTATGGTAAATACAGCTGCAATGAACATCGTTGTGCTAGTGGATTTAGTATGTCCTTGTTTCTGGATGATTGGGTAAATGCCAAGTAGTGGAATTGCTGGGTCATAGGGGAGGTCTATGTTTAGTCTTTTGAGGAGCTGCCATACTGTTTTCCATAGTGGTTGAATGAGTTTGAACTCCCATCAACAGTGTACTAGTTGATCCCTCCTGGCTTACATCCCCTCCAGCATCTGTTGTTATTAGTTTTCTTGATCCTGGCCATTCTAACTGGAGTGAGGTGGAATCTTAGAGATGTTTTGATTTGCATTTCTTTTATGACCAGAGATGTTGAGCATTTCTTCATGTGTCTATAGGCCATTTTTGTTTCTTCTTCAGAGAAGACTCTCCTTAAGTCTTTGGCCCATCTTTTAATGGGATGGTTGTTACTTTGGAGATTAATTTTGGATTGATTCAATTTTTTGAGCTGTTGATATATTTTAGATATGAGGCCTTTGTCTGTTGTATGGTTGGTGAAGATCTTCTCCCATTCTGTAGACTTCCTAATTAGTTTACTAGCTACGTCCTTTGTCATACAGAAGCTCTGCAGTTTAATGCAGTCCCACTTATCCAGACTTTCTTTGATTTCTTGGTCCTTATTAAGAAAGTTTCGACCTGTGCCAACGAGACCTAGTGTATCTCCTATTCTTTCTTGTAAAGTTTTCAGTGTATCTACTTTTACCTCGAGGTCTTTGATCCATTTGGAGTTAATCCTGCTGCAGGGTGACAAAGAAGGATCCAACTTTAGTTTTCTGCAGGTGCTTAACCAGTTCTGCCAGCACCACTTGTTGAAGAGGCTATCTATCTTCCATTCTTTTTTTGGCTCCCTTGTCAAAGATTAGGTGGCCATAGGTCTGTGGGTTAATATCTGGGTCCTCAGTTCTATACCATTGGTCTTCAGGCCTATTTTTGTGCCAGTACCAAGCTGGTTTGGTCACTATAGCTCTGTAATAGAGTCTAAAGTTTGATATTGAAATTCCTCCTGCTCTGTTCTTTCTGCTAAGCAGTGTTTTTGCTGTACGGTGTCTTTTATTATTCCATATGAAATTTTGGATTGCCTCTTCTATTTCTTTAAAGAATGACATTGGGATATTGGGGATATTGCGCTGAATTTGTAGATAGCTCTTGGCAAGATTGCCATTTTCATGATGTTAATTCATCCAATCCAGGAAGATGGGAGGTTTTCCCATTTCCTCAGTTCTGCTTTAATTTCCTTTTTCAGGGTTTTAAAGTTTTTTTTATCAAAAAGGTCCTTTAGTTAAGTTAATTCCTAGGTACTTTATTTTCTTTGAGGCTATTGCAAAAGGATTTGCTTTCCTGATTGTTGCCTCATTCCTCTCACTGTTGGCATATAGGAAGGAAGTTGATTTTTGAGGGTTAATTTTATACCCTGCTACCTTGCCAAAGTTTTGAATCAGCTCAAGCAGTTTGGGAGTGAAGTCTATAGGGTTCTTTAAATACAGAATCATGTCATCTGCAAACAGGGAAAGTTTTATTTCCTCCTTCCCTATTTGGATCCCCTTTATGCTTGCTTCTTGCCTTATTGCTCTGGCTAGGAATTCTAATACTATGTTAAAGAGGAGTGGAAAGAGTGGGCATCCTTGTCTCATTCCTGATTTTAGAGGGAATGGCTTTAGTTTTTCACCATTAAGTATAATATTAGCTGTGGGTTTGTCATACACAGCCTTTATTATACTGAGGAGTGTTCCATGGATAACTAGGTTCTCCAGAGCTTTTACCATAAAAGGGTGTTGAATCTTGTCAAATGCCTTTTCTGCATCTATTGAGACCATCATGTGATTCTTTTCCTTTCTCCTGTTGATGTGTTGAATTATATTAATTGACTTGTGTATGTTAAACCAGCTTTGCCTTTTTTTTACCAGTCCTGGTTTGAACTCAGGGCCTGAGCACTGTCGTTAGAATTTCTCAAGGCTCTACCACTTGAGCCACAGAACCAGTTCAAGCTTTTTTCTATGTATGTGGTACCCAGGAATCAAACTCAGGTCTTTGTGCATGCTAGGCAATACTCTACCACTAGGCCAAACTCCTGGCCCCCAGTGTATCTTTTTTAATATAGTAACATGATAATTATTAGGAAATAACTTGTAGATTTTCACAAACACTCAACCAAGGTGACTTTTCTTACTGGGATATCCTAGAGCAGCTAACGCCATGTATGCAAGTTCATCTCCCATTTCCGGAGCTCATCTCCTCCAACTATACATTCTTTCTTCATTCGGGACACAAATATAAAGTAATGAAGAGAGAAACAAATAGTTTTCGCTGTTCATATTTTATCCCTTAATTTGGAGACAGTGACCCATGCAGGGCTGTAAATCTCAGTACACTGCTCCCTTATATTCTGTTATGACTCATGTCTTCCACATCTGCCAGTCTCACGTGTCTCTAGAGTGGGGTTCACAGGTGGGGTTTGGGAAGTGATAAGGTCATAAGTAGGCCTGGATTGATGAATGGATGAAGCCATTTGCATCAGTCATTACTTGATGTTGGGTTTGTGGAGAGGAGCTTTGATGACTTTCTTTTCCCTGTTCTCTAAGACCTCTGTTTTGAGCTAACTTCCTGAATTAGGTTCCAACAGAACAAAGCAAAGCAAAAAAGAGTTGCTCATTTCTGCCATTTGCTATTGAACTTTAGGAAAAGGATGCATTTTCAAGATAAAAATGCAGGCAGTTCAATCAAACCCTCCCCCCAAAAAAAGAGCCCATTTTACCTGATCCAGCCCATTAAGGAAATGTCCTGTCTTAATTAACTCTTTAAGGAAAACTACTGTGATTCTACCAGTCTGCATGTAGTCCCAATTTCTCCTTTTTTTCAGCACTTTTCTGCTTCCTAACCAAACTGAGTATATGGGAAATCTATTCTATTCCATAGATGAAGTCCTTCCCAGTTTTAGAATAAAAAAAAAAATTAGCTGGGCTCTGGTGGCTATACTTGTAGCTACTCATGAAGCTGAGATCTAAGAATCACAGTTCAAAGCCACCCCAGGCAGGAAAGTGCACGAGACTCTTGTCTCCAATTAACCACCAGAAAAGCAGAAGTGGCACTGTGGCTTAACGTGGTAGAGCTTTGAGCAAAAAGAACTTGGGGAATAGCACCTAGGCCTAGAGTTCAAGCCTCACAACTGACCAAAAAGATTTTTTAAATTAATATTTATTGTAAGGGAGGTATAGTGGTTTGTGTCTATAATTCAGGCTACTCAAGAAACATATCATGAAAACTATGGAACCAGAGCCAAATATCAACTAAAACTCTCATTTTAATTCAACAAACTAGGCCTAGGGAAACATGCCTTAATTTTCACTTGCATAGGAGAATTGTGGTGCAAGAACATTCCAGACAAAAGCTTAAGACTCAGAGATATATTAACAAAACAGGGTTTGATAGGTTGCTCAAGTGGTAGAGTGTCTGCCTATAAAGCATAACGCCTTGGGTACTTAAAAAAATACATATTATTATATTGTCTTTGAACAATTGTAATATGTGAAAACAACAAATAGGTTGATAAAAAGATGATAAACTCTTGGACTAGAGACACCGTCAGTTGAAAAGCAGTCCATGGGTGGTCAGGGCTTTGTCTCTAGGCCCATGTTTAGGGGCCTCAACACACAATATATCAGGACAGGCTTTTGAATAATTTTATGTGTTATATCTACCATTCACTTTGTAAATACTTAGTAATTTGGAACCTAATTTGCACAAACTTGACATGAAGGTTAGGTTTAGATCTTAGGATGCAAAAGGAATAATTGATTAAAAAATAAATAAATAAAAATAAAGCCAGTACTGGCTCACACCTGTAATCCTAACTACTCAGGAGGCTGAGATCTGAGGATCAAGGTTCAAAGCCAGCCCAGGCACAAAAATGAGCTGAGACTCTTATCTCCAATTAATCTCTGGAAAATGGGAAGCGGGACTGGCTCAAGGGTAGGGTGGTACCCTTAATCTGAAAAGCTCAGAGACAATGCCCAGGCCAGTTCAATCCCACCAAAAATAAATAAATAAATAAACAAGCCAGGTACCAGTAACACACACCTATAATTCCATCAACTCAGGAGGCTGAGATCTGAAGGATAACTCAAGTCAAATATCCTTGAGACACCATTTCCAAAATAACCAGTACAAACCTTGGGTAGAAACCTGGCACATGTGATAGAGTACCCACCCAGTATGCATAAGGCCTTAAATTCAAGCCCCAGGACTGTCAAGATAATTAAATAAATAAATAAGAAATACAACAAAATAATCCTAGGCACCACTGTATAAATTATGATCAGGAATACCCAGGACTAGAATTGTAAGCATTTAGTTCTGTTTATCTTCCCCTATGCACACAGCTTTTCTTTCACCCAAGAGCAGCCTGCATGAGAAATGTGTACTGTCTAAGAGGAAAGGGACCTGAGCCGAGGAAATCCAGCAGACTCGAACAGAAAATGAAATTGTGACAACACAATACCACCATGAATGCTGTAAGCTCATTTGCTTTCCCATTCTCCTGTCCTCGTTCTGATTCCCTCCCACTTCCACCTTCCCTGCCAACATCTTTATCAGCTTTTGTTCTCATTCTGTGTAACCAAAACCAAGAAAGAACAGTGGAAATGATTACGTAAATTCAACAGTCTATTTGTGACCAAAGTGACATGGCTCTCTGCATTCCAACTGGATCTGACTCAAAAAAGCAAGAGAAGACAAAATGAGCTTAATTGAAATATAAAATGAGTAAAGTATATAAATTATACCTTTGCTTTTCAACAGGGATGTAATTTACTCTTTTTTTTTTTTTAAATCAAACCAGCTAACATTTCGACAAACAAGCTGTTTCTGTTTCTGCCCAACCCTCATGAATAGCGAGGCAGAACAGAAGTTGCTTTCTGGTATAAAATATGGTAGATTTGAGAATGTTTACCGTTCAAAGGCAAATTCTGAAACTATGATGTATGTTTACTTATCCTGGACTCTAGAAATTCTATTATTCTGCTACTACCATGACTAAGAATCTTTACAACCTAGTCCTCTTCAAGAAGGCTTGAAAGCGTCATTGACTCTGACAGGCCACGAAGAAAAACATAGCATTTTCCTTCCTACTTACCTCTTAAGAGACAATGGAACTTCATGCCTCAGATTTGCTGTGTTGGTATTAATACTATCTGTGCTTGTGCTTTAGGTCTATCACTCACTGGCAGAATGGACATTTCCATTCCTCATCTTTCTTTGTAAAATTAAATTATATGGATTCCATTCTATGTGAACTCATTAAAGAAATTAGTGAATTGCTTCTGCATACAAAGAATTGTTCTAAGCACTTGAAAAATAGTGATCCAAAATCTTTGTAATAGTTTCTGACATGTGAGATGTTCAATCAAAAAGTAAGATAAAATACCACATTTAGACTATCCTGTCTGATTTCTGTTTAAACTAACAATGAATATTCCATACCACCATTTCTACCACAACCTCTTATAAAACTTGTTCAAATTGTTTCCTTGATAGCCTACTGATGAAATATTTATTTTTTTAAGTACAAATAAAATTGTGGCCAACTATAAATTACTGTTCAGTAATTACTATTTTTTCACTTAGCTTTCCACACAGCATCAATCGTTTTTCAAGGATTTAGTTTTAGCCATGATTGTGGGGACAAATCATCTTTCTTTGTTTTATTGTTAACTAGTATTTCCTGCTTCTTGTGTTTTTTTTGAAATTGATTCCTATAAAAAATAAAATCTAAAACAAAAAAGAAAGAACAAAACCTATATAATCCAGGTACAGTGGCTCAAAGCTACAGTCCTGGACACAGGAGGCAGAGATAGGATGGTTGCAATTAAAGGACAATTGGAATAAACAAAAGGGCATAATAGTACACACATGCCATCCAAGTGACAGAGAGAAACACAAATAGAATCACAGTCCAAGCAGTTCAGGACATAAAGACCTCATTCCAAAAAATAATCAATACAAGTGGATGCTTGTGGCTCAGATCTGTTATCCTATCTCCTAAAGAGAATCAGATCTGAGGATTTCAGTTCGAAGCCAACCCAGGCAGAAAAGTCAAAGAAAGTCTATCTTCAATTAACCAGTAAAATATCAACTTGAAGGCATGGAGGTGTGGCTCATATGGTAGAGTATCTGGAGTGAGTCAAAAAAAAAGAAAGAAAAGAAAACAACAACAACAAGAATTCGAGGCTCTGAGTCCAAAGCCCCAGAACTGGCACAAAGTTATCATCAGTGTCAAAAGAGGCAGAACAAGTAGCTCAAGTAGCAGAGCACCAGCTTAGCAAGTTCTAGGCCCTCCATTCAAACTTTTGGTACTCCAAATAAAGATATATAAATAAGCAAACATGAAAAATAAAATATAAGTCCTTGGACCATAAACTTAGCATTTCACCTAAACTAGAGGAAGTTTCTGAGAGGAAGTGTGCTCTGGGGAAGACAATGGGAAGGTGTCATACAAGGGACGCTGTAGACACTGCAGTTACAAATGGCTGCCCAAAGAGGAGATGAGTAGGACTTTGTTCAAACGCATGGAGAAAGCCAGACACAGCAAGGTTCTGGGATGGAGTCTTTGGGACATATGGATTCGAAAGTTCAAAGGCTCTAGGGCTTGCAAGTTAGATCTTCAAGTATAAACAACTACAGACCAGAGCAAAGATAGCAGTGGATTAAATCCCAGGTGAGGTGAGCCATACACGGGCCTAGAAAACAGAGTAGACTGGATGCAAACCATGCTTTTAGAATTTGAAGAGTTCACAAGGTGCCTTATGTTTATATTCCTTGACAAAGGCCCTCTTCCACCCTTGTGCCTGCAGCCAAGAGGGTGATTCCACACTGATGAAAGGATGTTTGCTCTTGCATTGGCCACAGCAGGCTGCCTGGAGGAGCTTTGACAGCTGAAGGAAGGTAAGATCCGGCTAAGTTTCAGCTGCTTTCCTGGTCAATGGCTTTCTTTTCTGAAATCCACAGCTCCCATTCATTTCCCTCTATGTAAGCTACTCTGTCCAGACTGCACTAAGCCATGCTTCCTCTTTACATTTCAGCCTCAAAGATGAGACTTCCTTGGCTAGCCCCAGCATGTGGAAGTAAGCAGTCCAACACTGCACCACATTTTCTTTAACCTTGTCTACTGGACTTAACTAAATGGTTTCTTAAAAAAAATAACTTTTTATTGTTACTATAAAGGTGATATACAAGGGGTTTACGGTCATGTCGTTTCTCTCATATGCAGAAGCGAGATCTAAAATACAGGATGAATTATACAGGACTGTAGGCATTCATGCACAGTGAAACCAGAGGAGAACCCTCTTCAAGGAGGAAGACAAAGGTGCAATTCCTCTGTGTCTCTAATCATAAAAAATATTTATTGGAATCAACTCCAGGAAATAGTCCCTCTTTTAAAGTTCCTTCAACTTATTCTATGTGAGCCAATCTCTCTCTTTCCGGCCCCCTGACTGATGCGTACAAAAAGGTGGCCATTTAGGGTCTCATTCTGAAAGATATAATATATGTAAAATGACACAGAGTAAGCAAAGAAAGTATGCTGTGTTATGCTAATCCTTATGATGACTATCTTGGTTAGATAATTACTGCCTCATCCCTATATTTGCTTATCGCTTTAGTGACATCAGCACAGCACTGAGCACTCCCTTGCCAATTGTCAAGAGTGTTCAGGAAAAGTTGTAGCTCTAGGTTCAGGTGAACTATTTAACTGCTCCATCCTCTTCCCCTGAAAATGCTCAGAGGTATATCATGAATAGAGGTGTAAGATTAACCCAGACACTGAGATCAGGATAAGAAAGGGTATCACTGTAAAATGGTAAGGAATGCTGTGCTGTTTGGGCCTCATTTGTATGCCTTTGATAAATTTTATAGACCAGAAAAAAATAATATAAATGAATGGTAAACTCCTAAGGAAGTTACAAAATGGATGAAACAAATGACTGCCCTGTACCTCATGTGTTGCTTCCAATAATGCATTAAATGTGATGCTTCTCCACTAAAAGAGGACATATTGAAACTTGGTTTTGTTTTTATTTTGAATACCAGATCTGAATATACAACTGATTGTTTGATATACAGTGTTTCTTTCAAGATCATTTCAAAGTCATTTCTGATCCCTTTGCTGTAAGTTACAAATAGAAAGGTATTTAGTCAAAGCTTAGGTGATTATAAACCTTCAATCTATGTACAGAATATTGGCTACAGTTCTCACCATGATTACCAGTCTTGCTTTTACCTGTGGTACACCATGGAGCAGGAGTGTGTTGACGGATGTATATTAAGCAGACTCTTTGGTCTCAATACCACTTGTTGCACATTTTAGTCACATTTTATTTAATCAGCTAATGAATGAAAGCTTCACAACTTTTGACCTTGCCATATAAAGGATATAAAGGACCTTCATGGTTCTTAAGTTGGATTATTTAGACTTAAAGTTAATATGGTACCAAGTTATAAAGTTGAAACCTACATAGAATTACTTTAGGGACTTTAAAACATTCCCCAAATAGGGAAGAGGGGAAAACCAAGATGGGTGGGAGGTGGGGGGGGGGGAAATGGGTACCAAGACATGTGAAAGGGTATCAATGTACGTGAATTAATGCACCTTCTATCTGGCAAATATCATGTAACCCTTTTACTAATTACAATAAAAAATGCAAAAAAAAATCCCCAAATCTTTGTGCATTTGTCTTCCTTACCTTAAGTAAAAATATATTTCTGTTTGTAGAAAAAAATGTTTCCTTTGTTACTGAATTCACTGAAGCCAGTAAACAATACCATTGAAAGATTTTGTCAAACATCAAGCATTAGAAGTGATTTTCCAGCATTCTGGCTGGTTCAAGTAGCGTTGTAGAAAACACAGGTGTGTCTGTGTGGGAGTAGGGGTGGGGGGGTGAAATGTTTTAGAACATTCTGAAGCATCTATCTTGATATTTCAAACTTTTAGGCAAAAAAAAAACCCGATCAAATCTCTTTGTTTTCTTTCTATTATGATGGAGACGGATGGAAGTTAATGGAGAGTAAAGATTCTTTTTGTGTGTATATATCAGTTGATCATAGGGTTTGACTCAGTGCCTGGGAAAGTTCCCTGAGCGTGTTTTGTTCAAACCTAGTGCTCTACTGCTGTGAGACATAGCTCCACTTCTGGTTTTCTGGTTGTTAATTGCAGATAAGAGTCTCATGGACTTTCTTATTCAGCCTGGCTTTGAACTGCAATTCTCACACCTTATCTTCCTAAGTATCTAGGATTGCAGATATGAGCCATGAACATCCCTCTACCCCTCCCCCCGCAAGATTTTCCTTAGTCTTCTAGAATCTATTTAAATAAATCCTAGGCTTTCCTGCTTACACAACTTCCCCTCTTCTGCTGATAAGTACCTAATCTTCACAGGTTTTTTTAGTCATTATGCATTTATGAGACATTTATGGTATTAGAATTAAGTCCAAACAAAAGGTACAAAATTTTCTTGAAACAGACATGCTGTTTTCCATAGACTGTCAACCATCTCTATTAATAAGCTACTAGCTCAATCAACATCTACAAGGTAAAAAGAGAAGCTATTTCCTTAATGCTAACCAGGGTTCTTCAGGGGAAAAAAAATAGAGGAAGGAGAAAAAAATATGAACTTGCAACACTTTTATTTAGCCTGGTATTTGCAATTGGTATAAAAGAAAAATAAAGAGTATATCATGATGCTAGTATCACATATGATCTATTGTAAACTTTGTCTTACCTGGTAGCTTAAATCAATCCAGTCTTGAGGAACAGGTTTCACAAAGGGAATCTGACAGGCTTTTCTTTCTTTTTTTTTTTTTTCTGTTTCCTGAGCAAGGTCACAAGTGTATAAACATTGTAGTTCCCAGGTAAACATGCTATATTTTTATTCTTCTCTAAATGAACTTTGCAAAACCTCTTGGGGTCTGCTTTCAAGGCACTTATAGCATGTAGGGTTAACTTTTCAGTAAATAACAATCCTTAATGACCTACTTTCTACATGGAAAGTGGAGGGGAAAAAATCTCACAACAAATCCTCAAAGTATAAAGGCAATAATACTGGGAAAATGAACGCCCTTTCAGCTTCAGGGTAGCCTTAATTCTCACACATCTCTTCTTACGGATTTAACAACTGTGCTTTAATCTGCTTAAGTTTTGGTACTCATATCTTTTTACTATGCCTTTTGATAAAAGCAAATAAGCTCGTAGAGTCACTGCTGTCTCTGCAATTGCAAATTAAAGAGTGATGAATCAAAAGAAGACAAAGAAAGGATGTGACATTGGCTAAGCTTTTAAATAGGCCAAATGCTTTCAAATTGCCATTCTGGACTTTCTCCAATTCAAAGACTGAGCATAAAATTAAAAAAAGGAAACTAAAAACTTTCAACTTTCATTCCAGGTAGAAACCCTAAGAAGTGGAATCGTAGAGGAAAAAGGTGGTTGTACTTTCAGTGAGAGCAAAATACCCTTGGACACAACTCTCTTCCTATTTTCCCTCTCTCATAGTTACAATAGTCTTATTTTAGGTCATTGCCTCCTATATTACCATAGCACATTCAATCCTATGACATCTGTTGAATGAATTTTTTTTTGGCAGTCATGGGGCTTGAACTCTGGGCCTGGGCATTGTCCCTGAGCTCTTTAGCTCAAGGTTACCACCCTATCCCTGGAGCCACAGCGCCACTTCTAGTTTTGGAGATACAAGTCTCACAGTCTGTAGTGTCTGGGCTGGCTTTAAACCTCCATCCTCCAATCTCAGTCTCCTGAGTAGCTAGGATTACAGGCTTGAGCCACCACCTCCGGCTGAATATGTTTTATAATAATAGAAAACACTTGCATGAGGAAAGTCAAAATTCTCATTCTTTGTATTAAAGAATATAGTATCACTACTTAAAAAAACAAGTATGCTTTATTTTAAATAATTTACAATTAGATACTTCAAGTTTCAACAAATTAGAATGTTATTTTGGTTTTCAAATTTAAAGTCATACTTGGGCTGGACACCAGTGGCTCATGTCTATAAACCTACCTACTCAGGGGGCTGAAATCTAAAGATCACAGTTCAAAGACAGACCAGGCAGGAGATGTCAGCAAGACTTTTATCTCCAATTAAGTACTCCAAATAAAAATTAAAAAAAAAACCTAAGATGGAGGTCTGTTTCAAATGATAGAAGGCTAGCATTAACCACAAAAGCTCAAGGACAGTTCCCAAACCCAAAATTCAAGCCTGAGGACTGGCATACACACACACACACACACACACACACACACACACACACACACACACACACACACGTCACACTTGAAATTCAGTTACAGTAAAATAAAAGTAACACTGTGTTTCAAAAATTTTTTATTCAAATTTATTTTTATTGGTCTGAACTTTAAAAAAAATCATAGAAAACATATCCCTGTGAGAACTGGAAACTAAGTGCTGGAACCAAAGGCAGAAAAGCTGCTAGATGGAAATATAATGCCATTTCCAGTGGAACAAAAAATTCATGTGGGAAAAATCATGTCAACTTGTTGGTGCAAAAGAATAACCTACTTAGTTAATAGCACAGATGGAGGGAACAGAGCACATTCTACTGGTAACAATGGAACACAGTTTGTTGGTGAGTATAGATAGCAAGCATCTTACCAATATTTCAATCTACTTGCCTTGAAATTTCCATCCATCAAAGAAGCCATAGGTGCTCTGTTACTATCTGCTAGCTATCAAGTGCCTAGGTCTTCACAACATTGATTCCTGTACATCCACAAAGCCCTGGGCTTCCAGTTGAGTTGCGTGCAACCATCCCCAGCCTTGGAACAAAAATACATTACTACCAGCTCAAGCTCAACAACTTGGGGAATGTGCATTCCCCAAGCACATTCAAGATCTCTGAATAATGGAGAGAATCTTGCTGGAACCATGGAGGATTGTTGGTGCCCACCACTGTCCTCTGAATTTATGTCATGTATATTACCAAAACTACAAAATCCTTGCCAGCAAGGGAGCCATCTGACAAACAGAACCAAACAAAAGGCAAGAAAAGGCAGCCAAAAGGTACTGGATTGGAAACATTCTGAACTTATATGGACAATACATTTTCTCAACTTCAAGCACTTTGAATTGAAGCTTCCTTTGATTGTCTCTAAGATAGCCTAATGGACACAAACTCTTCCAGCCATCTGTTTAAAGTCTAAACTTCAAAGGACACTTTTGAAGTGTTCAGAAGCTCTTGATATGTTGGTTCAATCCTCATTGCTTCCTTCATGTTGGTGCTTTGATGAGGAAAGACCATTTGTAGACATTGATTCTAAAGCAATGATTTCAATTGTGTTTAAGCTTCAAGTTTTGCTACATGAATATGCCACGGTTATATAACCTGGAAATTACATAACCAAGACCCTGTCACTTCCCAAGAAGTGATATAAACTTTTTACATCAAAAGATTCCCTTCTCAGAGAGAAACCTCAGGAAATAATCTATATGCTAATAGTAAGTATAATTAAGTGAGAATAAACACATTTACAGTTAGCCTTAGAAATCCTGGAGGGGGACCAGGAGTTTGGCCAACTGGTAAAGTGCTTGCCTAGTATGGCCAAAGACCCAGGTTCAATTCCTCAGTACCACAGACATAGAAAAAAGCTGGAAGTGCTGCTGTGACTCAAGTGGTAGAGCTCTAACCTTGATAAAGTCCCAGGACAATGTTCAACACCTGAGTTCAAGCCTCCGGACTAGCAAAAAAAGAAATCTTGGAGAGGAGAGTAAAATATTTAATTTGTGTGTGAAATGCAGAAGACTTCCCAAACCATTTTGTAACTTTCTCTATTTTTTGTACTTTATGATAGCCATCAAAACTAAGATATATGCCTCTTTAAACCCTTAACTGTGCTGCCCATTTTTTATTTTGTCTGTATCAGAACCACATTTGTTCATCATTATCGTCGTCATCAAAACACTTATCTGAATGACAGACTTCAAAACCACATTTCCTACAGTAGACACTGTGTCATGCCTTAGTCTACAGAAGCTACTATAATAAAAACACCTTCAGCTGGGTAATTCTTAAGCAAAATGAATTTTTTTGTTCACAGTCGTCAAGGCTGTGCAGTCCAAGACTAAAGGATCAACAAACTTGATGTCTGGTGAAAGCTCATCCATCCATTGCTTCACAGAGGGTACCTTGATTTGTTTTTAATGGTCATAGAGGTCTCATCTCCCTGAGGCCTGTTGGATAAACACTGTCTCACACATAAAAACTTCACCACTGATTCTGGCTTACTTCACTTAGTATGATTTTTTTCCAAGTCTTTCCTTACAAATGGTGTGATATCCCTCATTTGTAACAATTAGTATAGGTGTAGGATAGTCATAGCAGTGTATCAGAATAGCTCAATGACCGTATAAGACCACTAAGTATGATGAACTCCAAGATAGGGGGTTTTCCTTTGTGGTTATTGTGTTTAATGTGTGTTTATCTGAATTAGGGAAATTCCCTTCCCTAATTCAGGTGAAGGTGAACCAATGCAAGAACAATACTCACAAGACAATGTGTTGGAGATAAACTTTATAACTCGGGAAGGAGTTTGGGGGGAGGGAAGGTGAGAGAAAAATGAGGGAGGGGGTAACAATGTTTGACAAGAAATGTACTCACTACCCTAAATGTGTAATTGGAAACCCTCTGTACATTACCTTGGCAATAAAATTAAATTAAGCTCTTTATAAGAAAAAAGAAACTCCACTGCTGAGATCTAGTCATTTCTCAAAGGCCAGTTCCTATGGCGCATTAGATATTCAACTCAACTTCAAATAAATTAATTTTGGAGAAACACAAACCATCATACCACAGCAAATGGCAACCATATTTGACCAGCTCATGCCTTTCTCTCCCCTTACCCATCCTGAGTTAGAAAATCTTCCATCCTTTGTTCTAAGCACATTTTGTGTATGTGTAGAAATTTTTCAATGAAACCCTCTCATGGTACAAATCTAAGCTGACTCCAATATAGAAAACAAAAGGAAGAAAGATAACCTTGCACCTGCACGAGATGGTGAGATCTCCAAATCCCTGCAATTCTAAATGAGAGGTAAACCTCCTATAGTAATTGCCTCCGGTACACTCCAATTCCTCTAATTAGGGAGAAGTGGAAAGGAAGAGTGCCTATTTTTATGAGGAAAAGTAACATGTGGCAAAGAGAAAATGACAGTAGAGACAACAAAGAACCAAATGTTAGCCCTAAGTACAATTTTATCCTTCATTTTATTCTTTCAAAGCTGACTACAATGTTTCTCTTCAAATTAATCTAGTATATAGTAGTTGCAGGTCATATGTAATAAAATGTAAGTATTTGTCATCCTCTTGGTACCCTTTACTTTAGGCAATTGGATTTCTATTTCCAATATTTAATTTAATGGGAAAATTTTCACTCTCACACAGCCACATAAATTTGTTACATGGAAGGTAATTGGTCAAAGGATGCTTTGGAATGTAGAAATGATCCCTCAAACGGTTTTGAAGAGTGTATTCTGCTGTATGTATTATTGCCGGGGCCAGCCGGCAGCAAACCAGGGTTCGCGGATTGGGATTCCTGAAATAGGGGCAAGGACTAGGAAAAAATAGAAGAGAGACAAACAGATGGAGTTCGGGAGGACTACAGCCCAAGTCAGCAGTCCAAGAAGACTGTGAGCTCCAGACTGCCGCCTAAGACTCTCTCGTTTATTTTAAGTTCCGACCTTAAATACTCTTCTTAAAACTTGGAGTTGCCAGAGGCTACATTCATACAAAATAGTAAACAAATCACATATAGGATAAATGAGAAAGGATTAACATTGCTTAAAGTCATCATGATAAGAACTGATTGACATTGCTTAAAGTCATCATGATAAGAACTGATTGACTTTGCTTAAAGTCATCCTGATCAGAGTTACTTCCTTGTGTATACAGTTGTGTAGGTCCAAGGTCAGGTCCAAGGTCATTGACCCCACAGTCGGTCCCCAACATCTCCCCCGTCTGTCTTTTAAAAGATGCGGTCTTGCTTGTCTTGGGTTGGGTGGATCGCTGACTCTGCCTTACCCGTCATGGGGAACTTCTTCAGATCAAGCTGAAGGCCCTGTCTTAGGTTGGTCAGAGAGCGTCCCCTCTTATCCCATCCTTGACTGCGATTCCTCTCGGGGGGGGAATTCATCCATCTGGGGCTTAGAACTGCGGAGTTGTTCGATTGGTGACTGTTGCAGATGTGACCATTGGACGGCTACTGGCCATAGGTGTTGATTTGTTCCCAACCATAGCTTCAGTTGTCACTTTACTTGGAGTAGAAACAACAGCAGTTGGCTTGATATTGGCTGTTGGTGGATCTGAAGTGCTGGCAATTCCTCATTCTTCAGAAGCTGCAGTCGTTTTCAACGTGATCAGTCTCTGCTGTTCTGGGACCTTACTAGTAGGTTCTTGAGGCTCTTTTCTCTGCTCCAAGTGCCTCCCTTTATGATCTCGGAGTTCTCTCTCCAATCTACTGATTCGACCTTCTTAATGGGACTTAAGAGCTGTCATACAATCATCAAGTACATTTTTTTTGATCTAACATTCCATTCTCCCCCCTCTTTAAAACAATGCAATAATTCAAACATAAATGATTTTCTTGATTAAACCTTGAACATGTTCACTCACTCATTCACACACATTCATACTCAAAGATTTTAAAGTGCACAAAATTAATATTGGCCATTCATTTTCCGGAAGTTTGTGTCAAGAGAGCTTTGCCAATTTTACTCTTGCAGGTGAGAACCAGGTTCAAAACAAAACATTAGAAAAAACATAAAGATCCATATTTAAAACTGGTACCAATTTCAAAGACAAAACTGGACAAGAAAAAATATGTAACATGAACAAGACAAAGAAACAGAGACTTTTACACTTAACACAAAAACATGAATTCAGGTCTTTTCTGCATTACTGGATGCATTACTGGAGGGTTGGGGGTGAAGGTCCAGTGGGTCGCTGCTTGGATGACCACTGTCACTCTCCACAATCCGAACATAGCGTTCAGGCAGCCAGCGGGCATCATTTTCTTCCACAGGGGGGGTCCTTCGCCTTCGTCCCAGATTTTCAGGGTCCCTGTTCGGGCGCCAGTTGCCGGGGCCAGCCGGCAGCAAACCAGGGTTCGCGGATTGGGATTCCTGAAATAGGGGCAAGGACTAGGAAAAAATAGAAGAGAGACAAACAGATGGAGTTCGGGAGGACTACAGCCCAAGTCAGCAGTCCAAGAAGACTGTGAGCTCCAGACTGCCGCCTAAGACTCTCTCGTTTATTTTAAGTTCCGACCTTAAATACTCTTCTTAAAACTTGGAGTTGCCAGAGGCTACATTCATACAAAATAGTAAACAAATCACATATAGGATAAATGAGAAAGGATTAACATTGCTTAAAGTCATCATGATAAGAACTGATTGACATTGCTTAAAGTCATCATGATAAGAACTGATTGACTTTGCTTAAAGTCATCCTGATCAGAGTTACTTCCTTGTGTATACAGTTGTGTAGGTCCAAGGTCAGGTCCAAGGTCATTGACCCCACAGTCGGTCCCCAACATATTATGATCTACATAAGCATTGGAATTGGGATATAAAACTGTTTCTGAAGGATCCGTACATAGTAATTCTATGATCCATGAGAAGGGAAGTTTTTACACTTTAGAAATGGACCCTGAATTATATCTCAGACAGCAAAGTTGACAGTACAGGAAGTATCTCAGAATGAGCACCATTGTATAGTTTCTAAAATATTATAGTCACTCTCAAGGTTCCCTACTAATCAGAGGCTTGTAAAGTAAAATATAAAACAGTTCTGGATGTGGTCAAAGGTATGTGCCTATTTCCTAAAAATAGCTAATGCTTAGCATATAATTTCTTCAGGTAGAAGCATCAAATATACTGCATGGTGTGCACAGGAAGATGCCTTTCCAGAAATTCAATCTACATCCTGCCATTTTTTGAGTTTTTAACAAAAGGTTTACAATGCAGGTGTGTGGACAGCTGACAGATTTTTTTCATCATTTTAGTGCTTTTTGTTTACTTTTTTTTAACCATGTTTGCTATGTTCAGCAGAATATACGCTTTCAAATTTAAAATATGTTTTCTAGCTTATCCCACTGTGCAAATCAGGACATTAAGCAAGCCTAGCAGAAAACCACAAGCAGGCAAACAGAAAACACTATGAGAGGCTTTCCTATCAAATGTGATAGGAAATGAGATTTAAATATTGGTTTGCCCAACAGCATATGAACCAGAAGTCATAGCCCAAATACTAAGAGAAAATAAAAATGTCAAACAAAGTCAACAGAGACACAATATTTGGCAGAACTTAATATAATTAGAATTAAAACCTACTGAATAAAGCATGCTATATTAAACATTGTATAAAATACATTGCTAAATATAGTACACAATAACAAATCCTTGGAAAGTGGATTCTTTGCTCCATCATAGTCCAGGAAGACATTGCTGACTGTCTGGATGCTTTATTCTGTGCTTCTTCAACTAAGGCACCAGCATAAATCTACAGAGCTATCATTGAGAGAGGTATCACTGTCCTTTGTATGGATGGAATAGGAAACATCCCCCAAAGGCCCATGTGTTACAGTCTTGGTTCTCAAAATGCAGCAGGGTTCAGAGATGATTGGCTCATGAGAGCTCTGGTCCCATCCATGGAATCAACTAGTTGAATCAACTATTGGGAGGTGGAATTGTGGAAGGAAAGGTCAAGTTCGAAAAAATTAATCCTTGGATTTCCTAGGAATGTATGCACCTACTGTTTATTTCTCCTGTTCTCCTCTCCCGCTCCTTCTCCCTCTCCTTATCTTCCCTCTTCTGCCCCTGCCTCTGCCCCTTCCCTTATCCCTCCAACTCTCTCTCCCTCTCTTTCTCCTTCTCCCTCTTGGCTCCTCTCTCTCTCTCTCTCTCTCTCTCTCTCTCTCTCTCTCTCTCTCTCTCTCTCTCTCTCTCTCTCTCTCTCTCTCTCTCTCTCTCTCTCCTCTCCCTCCCTCTCCCTCTCTCTCCCTCTCTTTCCTCCCTCCCCCCCTCCCCCCCCCCCCCCCCCCCCGCTCCCCTCTTGCTTCCCAGCCACCATGAGATTAACAACTCTTCTCTACATCATTTTCCTACCAGCCCCTTTCTACCATGATGCCTCTACTGAATCACAGGCTGAAAACAATGGATGTGGTCCACCATGGATCAACTGAAACTAGGAGCCAAAAAATAAGCTCTACCTTCTTCCGTTTTATTTTCTCAGGTATTTTGTCATATATCAGAAAGCTGACTAACAGTTCCCTTGTCATAGGAGCTGCTCTGCACTGCCATGGTAAGCAACAGAAAGGACAAAACAGGTACAGCCACCCAGACAAGAGCTCTCACCTGGAGAGCTTCCCACTCTCCTTCCATCAAAAACTCAAAGGCTCACACTCCACTGCAAAGGCCTCAAGAAAATGCAGTCTAGTCTCCTGCCTACCCAGAGGAGAAGGCGTCTCCATGCCTGATAAGTAACAGAAACAATAGAACGTGTATAATATTCACTGCACACTCAAGAATTCATGTGGAAGTAATCACTCTAACAAATTGAACTGTTAGGAAAATCTTTTAACACATCAAAAGGAAATTAGATGGATAATGATACAAAGTAACAAATGCGTAAAGATGATTACACTTAATCGTTTTGCTGCTCTCTCAAAACTGCATTAGTTTGAGAAGACAAGAAGCCACAAATTTCCAGATATTAATTCTGTAATCCAAAGGAACCATCACCCAAATATGACATGGGTGTGATTTAAAACTGTTCAGAAACAATTGAAAATAAAGAATAGAAAATGAATTGTGTTAGGATTTGAGTGCAGACTTCATTATTAACGATATGAGGTTAAGTGGTACATTCTGAAAATCCTAATATCTTTACGTTAAGTAGATAGTGGCCACATTTCTCCTTTATCAGTATTTCCGTGATAATCATAATTAAAATGAGATAAAGTAGATGGGGGACAATGGTGAAAGGGGTGATAATAATCAAGATACATTGTGTTTATAATAAGATTTGTTGAATGGTAATTGCTTTAAACAACCACTCAATGATATTAAAAACAACAGCTTGTAGGGGCCGGAAGTTTGGCCTAGTGGTAGAGTGCTTGCCTAGCATGCACGAAGACCCGGGTTCAATTCCTCGGTACCCCACATACATAGCAAAAAGCCGGAAGTGGTGCTGAGGCTCAAGTGGTAGAGTGCTAGCCTTGAGAAAGTCCAAGGACAGTGCTCAGGCTCTGAGCTCAAGCCCAGGACTGGCAAAAAAAAAAATAATAATAGCTTGTAAATGAGATAAAGAATAAGACATATTGGGGTACTCTTACTCAGGCTACTTCCAGGAAACAAATATGTAATCCGCAATACTTTGCTAATAAGAAAAGAAAAGAATACATTCAATCAATTTTCTCCAAGATTCAAAGATTGATTTACTCTTTTTCTTTGCTACTTAACCTTTGTCAGTAAACATCTATAAGCCTATATATATATATATATGCAATTTATGTAGTTCTTTGTGAGATTAATAAAGTATTAATAACATAAAAGGAATAATTTTGAAAATCTAAAAATAAAAATATATTCTGATTTTCATTTTATCAAAACTATAGAAACCTTTTGTTCTCACTATAAATGTTTGGAAAGAATTTATAGTAATTCAATAATTTTAATGAAAGCTGTGTAGTTCACTTTCTTTGACTTTACAATACAGCCATTCAGAGCTACAGTTCTCAGTTCATTCTTTTTTTTATCTTAATGTACCTCAAAATTGAAATAGTTCACAAAACTACAATATAAACAATATAACCACATGTGTACTTGAAGGATCATTTGTAGCTAATGGCTAGTGACATAAAACCATAAATAATCCTGGTCACTCCTAATTTCTGTTGATTAGATTTTATGTGGGTGGCTGCTTGGACCTATTTTTCATTCTGTCTCTTGAGTCCTCTCTGCTATCCAGGCTGGCTTAAGAATCCTGGGCCTAGGAAGCCTGGAGCCTCAGCCTGGTGAGTAACAAGGACTTCAAAAACATAAAACCACGGGGACTGAGAGAATTAACAGCTCCAAAGTGCTGCTCCTTTCTACTTCCGTTTAAAATATAACCTTTGCTGTGAGAATGTTCTCAAGCTTATCCGTTCAGAGAGGGCTCATTAAGCTAAAACTATATGTTTTTCCTTAAAGAGGTACAGAGAGATTGCCCTTCACTAAATGCACACCAACTCCCAGAAGCAAGTCTGTACTCGTGCCTTATCCTGTAGTGCCACATGGGGGCGCCAGAGTCGACCAATATTGTACATATACATACACTCAATTTTATTTGTACATTATTAATTACTTGTTTATTTACTTTAAGTGGTACAGGTGATTGAACTCAGAGCTTTTGCACGTCCTGGGAGCTCTGCCTACCTGGAGTATATCCACATACTCTTTTCCCCACCATAATCCACCATTGGGTGAGATACAATCTCCCGGAAGTAATTTTTCCCTGGTTAATTCTCAGATGAAACTATGGTTCTCCCTAATCTCCACCTAGTAAATAACTAGGACTACAGGCTTGGGCCACCACTTCCAGTCTGCGTGTTTTGCGTGTATTGAGTACCATGTAAAAATGCAGTCCTTGGATGCTTTGGAACAAGCTCAATGGATGTGTTCACCATTATTTAGGGATACTGGCTGAGGATGGCACATTCAAGGACAGTGAGAGCTTGTTCAGACGAAGTTTCTGATTGGCTAGAATTGGGGTTGGGGAGTTAGCTCTACATTTCATACTAGTTTCCAGGAGCTATGTCGTCTAGGCTTCGAATGGCCTCAATAGTTTTATCCTAACCAATGTTTTCTTGGAGAGCAGCTCATTGTACCAGGACATCGACCCTTGAAAATGCTATGTTCAATGTCCTAAACAGAAGCACGAATTCACTCACATGTTGTCTAGTTTCTTTAGAAGGCATATGAGTTTCACAGCTCTGGCTAAAGCAGTGATTGTACCACCATCTTCTTGGTCAGGTAGTATCTGCATTCATTTTTGTCAACGCAGCGAAAATAAAATGCTCATCTTGGCGGTGGTGTCGAAATGACAGAAGACAAAGGGGACACCAAGTATGGAATGCAATCTGCTCCTCCAATTCTCCTACCTGCTGCTAGGATTAGTGATTCTGTCATTACTTCCCTCCCATTTCTAGCTGATCAGAAACATCTTAACTATCTCAGAAAAAAAATCAGAATATCTTAGCATAAATTTGGATTCAATCTATGTGGTGGGGAAAGGAAGAGTGACTAATGTTCAAGTGTAGAACGGAATAGTAAAAACAGAACAGAAATTCACAGTACATCTGCTTTTCTATGAAGTCTCAGAAATCGTGACTACTTATTCTGAATATAATATGATGGCAGGAAAATAGCCAGCCCTATCAAGAAAATTCCAAAGGTTCACTAAAAAATACTATAAAAGAAAAAATACTCTAAACATGAAGAAGTCAACATGAAAGAAGTACGTTATCCAAGCAAGAGATAGAAATGGAATAAACATATTCTTAGAATTTTGAAATTCAAATGAAACTTCTGATCTCTTTCTCCCTTCTCCTCTAAACAATCATGTTAAGTAAAGATTAAGTTTTCTATAAGTAGCCAAGATTAGGCATTCAATAAACTGAGTGTTTTTAACAGCCTCCCACTCCAAATTCCTTTAGGACAAAAGATTTTCATGTGATATTTTTATAAAGACACAAATAGTGTATATTGGATTTCAGTATGGAAAAGAAAACTACCAAAAGATGAACAGGAAAAAAAATTGAAATTGGATAGGGAAGGGGGGAAAACAAGATGAGGGGTGGGGTGGGAGGGAGGGAAATGGGGACCAAGACATGAGAAAGGGTATCAATGTATGTGAAGTAATGCAGCTTCTATCTGGTGAATATAATGTAACCCTTCTATTAATTACAATAAAAATATATACAAAAAATCCTGCTCTAAACTAAATACCTGTGCCATTTTGAAAGGAAACCTTAAGGCACTGAAACCTGTGTTCTGTGTTCTGACACGGAACTAACACATACACAGCTCCAGGCACACATACATCAACACACAGTACACATATTTTTATCTTGTGAAAAATAATGGACTTTAAAAAAGCCACTTCTGCACATTTCCTTTATGACATCACTAAAGGAATCCTCTGCATGTGTGATCCACCACTGTGAAAGAGTAAGGGAATGATTGTTGTTCTTAAGGTATTATGTTATCTCTCATCTCTTTTGCTGTCCCTTGGTTATCTCATATTGTTACAGTATCTCACTTTGTTACCTGATATATCGGATATATTTGTATTTGGTTATTTGAAATTGGATAGGGAACGGGGGAAAACAAGATGAGGGGTGGGGGGAGGGAAATGGGGACCAAGACATGTGAAAGGGTATCAATGTATGGGAAGTAATGCACCTCCTATCTGGCAAATATCATGTAACCCTTCTATTAATTACAATAAAAGATATTTAAAAAAAGAGTAATGGATAATGTAACCCTTCTATTAATTACAGTAAAAAATATATGAAAAAAAGAGTAATGGAAAGCAATTCAAAGTGTTCCCTTCCTATCAATGACGGCAGTTTTGAGAGTAAGTGTGAAGAGAACACACAAAGCCCCTCCCTATGATAATACTAATTAAAAATGACAGGTAGCCTGGTGCCCGTGGCCCATGCCTGTAATCCTAGGTACTCAGGAGGCTGAGATTTGAGGATCACAGTTCAAAGTCAGTCCAGGCATGGAAGTCTGTGACACTCTTATCTCCAATTAACCACTAGAAAATGAGAAATGCTGCTCTGGCTCAACATGGTAGAATGCTGGTTGGGGAGGGAAATGGGGACAAAAACATGAGAAAGGCTATCAATGTGTGTGAAGTAATGCACCTTCTATCTGGCGAATATAACTGTAACCCTTCTATTAATTACAAAAAAAAAAGTGGTAGGTAGAATGCTAGACTTGAGCCAAAAAAAAAATCAGGGACAGTGCCCGAGCCCTGAGTTCAAGCCCCATGACTGACACACACAAAAATTACAAGTATTTCCTCTGTCCCACTTAATATGAAAATTAATCTGCTAGGGGCCAGGAGTTTGGCCAAGTGGTAGAATGCTTGCCTAGCATGCACAAAGACCCAGGTTTAATTCCTTGGTACCACATACATAGGAAAAAACCAGGAGTGGTGCTGTGGCTCAAGTGGTAGAACTTTAGCCTTAAGTAAAGCCCAAGGACCATGCTCAGGCCGTGAGTTCAAGCCTCAGGACTGGCAAAAATAAAATAAATTCAAAAATGGAATCTGCTATAGTTTGCATTTTTTTTTGCAGTATTACAGTTTGAACTCAGTGCTCCTCCCTTGCCAGGCATGCACTGTGCTGCTGAGGCCTGTCTCTAGCACTGACTGTTCCTGAGATCACCAATATGGCCTACAGATGTCTGTGTCCACTGAGGACATGAGGAGCATCTCAGTTATATTGGTAGAAAGGAAAGACTATGAATGCCCCCAAATCAAGTCCCATCAAAACCAGGATTAAAGAAATATCATTCATCAACTCATTTATCTGAAGCAAATCTAAGCTCATTTATTCTATATCTTACCTACAGGATCAACAGTACTGGCTCTTGGAAAAATAATTTCATTCTCTCAAAATAAGAACCATGTATCTCTTTGAGTAATTATTAACTACCAAAGCTCCAGCTTCTGCACAGATGTTTAGATCTCTGCCAGTGCCCATCTGTACACCATGTAAAATATTAAATCTGCATTCACCCCAACATATAGCTAGCTAGGGCTTAGAGCAAATCTGCTCTACAAGATAGTGAAGCATTTGGTGCCAAGATCAAAATTAGGGTCAAAAATGCCCCTTCTTTGCTTGCTTCCTCTTTCTTTGCATGTAGTTGAAAGACTGAGCAGGAACAGAGAAGGTTCAAGAAAGCCGTGACTGCCTTGAAGTTTAGAAGATGAGTTTAAAGAAGGGGACAAACGTGTCTCAAAAGCCTGCCTGAGCAGTTGGACTCTTGACAAGAGCTGAGTGTTCATGAATTGTCTTTTTTTAATTTTCAGTAGCTTCCAGTCATTGTACAATGGAATTGCCATTTAACAACATGGCTTATGAGTTCAGGATAGTGTGATTAATGTCACTTCTTTCAATAGTCTCATCTATCTTCCCCTATACACCTTTCCCTCAGTCTTCTGAGTTTTGATTGGATATACACTGGATTCTTGGCTATATCCCCCTCTCCTCTTTGTTTTCCCCCCCTCCCCTTAACTCCACCCTTTCTGGGTAGCTGCTTCCTGGTGTTTATTTTGTTGAACTTGGACTTGATCTTCCTATGAAAATGCACTGTTTGGTTTCTCTCTGGAATATACCATATCTCAATTAAGACATTGGTAGGCCCTTGCAATAATACCCAATGTATTTACTTTTATAAACTAAGACTAGCTCTAAGGGAAAATATACATTCTTTGTATCTCTGGGCCTGTCCTATTTCATAATTGACATAGTTTTCCCAGGTCTTTCCATTTCTTTACAAATGGTACAATACCATTCTTTCTAATGGATGAGGCTTCCTGACACCTCTGGTTCTCTTTGCCTGGATTCTCTCAAGATTTCCTAACATCATCACCTGAGGTTCTGCCTCAGACCTTCACCTAAATGTTGTTACCACCAAGAAACTTTTGACCTCAACCACATCAGCTCATGTTAGCCTCTACTTGCCTTTACATAGGTGAAATTTCGCATTTGCATTTTCTTAAATACTTACATTGATAATATTGAAAATTTTCTTGATGTTTGCTGAACTTTCACCTTCATAAGGTTGGGAGGAACACCTGTCCACATTGTTCTATCCCAGTTATAAGCAGAGTTTTTGTCACACTGGGAATACTAAATATATTATATATAATACATATGTATACATGTACATATACATATATATACATGTTCCCAATGCATATGACTGCTAAAGACCCCATTCCTTCCAGGATTTAAATTTCATTTCTTTGTTTGCTGGTTGAATGTTGATTAAAGTGCTAGGCCTCAAAGCCAGGACTTTGTGCACAGTAAGAAACTTCTTTATCACAGCACTTGGATTTTTGAGATAGGATCTTGGCAGTTTTGTCTGAAGGAGCTTCCAAAGCACAGACTTCCTGCCTCAACTTCCTGAGTTCTAGAATTGAAGGCAAACAGCACACACATCCCAGTACCCAGGCATTGGTAATTGTATTAGCTAAAAAAACTTTAGCCTTGAGATCTATGCTATTCCTTCTACAATTATCTACCATTATTTCTCTTTTACATTTTATTTTTGTTCCAGCAGCATCTGGATTTTTAAGAACTACCTTGTTCCTATATGATTGTAAAATTATATTTAAACCAGTGCCATTTAATTGCCATTCATCATAGAGAGGCCTTGCTTTGTCCTTCTCTGAATGAATATCTTGGTTTTAGTTTTCTAATACTTAAGGTGATCTTTGGTGTCAGAAATCTAATATTTTGGCAGTGACTAGCAAGTATTCTCTGCTCTTTTCCACCCCTAGGTCTTTATTTCAATTAGTATAATATGCTCATTAAATTAAGACATCTATTATGGTGCCAGCATGCACATTTCAGACAGAAAAATGTCTTATATGGGTCAATTGAAATCATTTTGCTAAATTAACACTGCAGCCTTTCATAAGAGAGACTTGGTGGATACTGTTATTAACAAAAGGAAGGCACAAATTTAAATGAGGTTTTTATGCTTTGCATACGCTGAGCAGATTTTCAATTGACAAATGTGTGGAGAGGCCAGCTAAGCTTTCAAAACACACCTTTCTGTGTATCTATACAGCTGTTGTCCAGTTACTATGGAATTAAGGACTATTAACTGTTAATCTAACTTGACATACAATAAGACACGTGAACAAGCTTTTGGTAACATAAGAAATAAATACTGTTATTATTTGATCTGCTTGCATGTTTTGTACATTTTTGTATATAAAATGTCTTTGGGGAATCAAGATATCCTTGAATACGGGGCCTCTGGGATGACATGAAAATGTATGCGCTGCCAAAACTTATGTGTTGCACTCCTAATCCTCATGGTAATGGGTTAAGAGGCAAGTCATCTGAGAGATGACCAGGGCATGAGAATTCCACCCTTAAAAATGAGAATCCACACCCATTTAGGGAGCACCTTGCAAACTATTTACCAGCTGAGGGCATGCAGAGATAGCAGAATGATGAATAATGTTTTCCCACCAGACACTGAATGTGGCAGCATCTTGATTGTAGATATCCTGTCCTCCAGATCTTTGAGAAATGAATGTCTATTCTTTATAAACTACCTTCATAAACTGTTCCTTCCAGGAATATCCTGACTCTACCTATTTCAGCCCCATCTCAAGGTACCTGATTCCATTCCTCAATGAGCAACACAATGCATCCTTCTCTGTTAGCTTATGGACAAATGGTTCACCATAGAACAAAGCCTGGTGCTGTGGCTCATATCTGTCATCTGAGCAACTTACAGATTGGCCATGTACAACAATCTTCCCGACCAGAGTAAAGTGTTAGCAAGACCTCATCTCAACCAATTAACACCTGGTGGGATGTGTCTGTCTTCTCTACAACAAGGTGCTTATAAACAGGAGAATCAAAATATGAGTGTCTCCCTGAATTTAAACCTCAACACTGTATAAAAGAAATAATAATAAATCACCCAAATAAAACAAATCAGTATCAATGAATGCTGCCTATACTCTTTGTCTACTAGATGCATGTCCTTGAATCTGTCACAGACTCTCAAGGTCCTGACATTACAATCTACACGGGTTGACTAACCCATTATGAACATTCAACGTCTCAATGCAAAAAGATTTTCCTAAGGCAAAAAATAGAATGTTTCATTTGTGTTGTGATCACTCTGCAGTTCCAATCGCTAAGCAGTTGGAACACTCGGCCCCCACATGTCTCCTGCCTGGAGTATCCCCTTCCAGATGTTTGCAACCTATTACCCTGCCCTAAATCCCTAAGCCAGTCATGGAATTCACCCCTGCAAACAACCCAGTGATATTCCAGAACCTCACAAGTTAGTTCAAACCTGGAATCCTACATAGCTCCATTCGCTGGGATTTCAAGGGAGACAGTCTCAATAGTAATAGTATAGTCAATAGCAACAAATAGAAAGGAACTTAAGAAAGATAATTTCACAGTTGATCATTTTGTTAATAAATACTCTCTTTTGATTGCCTGCTCTCCTATTTAACTGTCTTCCTTCCTTAGATTCAGTTGTACATTGAATCTATGAAAATATTCAAAAGATCTGATCATCTTTCTCAGAAGCAGAAAACAAGACCCTTGTCTACTCAAATAGAATCATTCCTTAGAAAGACAAAATTCAACAAAATAGCCACCAGGAAGCAGGTATTTGAAAAAGGTGGGGAGGGGGTGTCAAGGGCAGAGTAGTAGGCAAAAGAAGAGCAGAAGTGATCAAGAATTCAGTCAAAAATTCAATGTATGCCCTACAAAATTAATAAGAGTGAGGGGCATAGTGGGACAGCGAGGGATAGGTGAGAATGTCGATCAAGAAATATTGTATTCATAAACTGGTTTGTTAAATAGCAATTACTTTGTACAACTACTCAAAGACAGTAAAATTTTAAAAAATTTAAATCTCTTTCTCTAGTCCATCATATAAAGAATGCCTGTACTATATCATCTTAATGCTATTCCTGGAAAACTTCATTAAGTAAGGTATTACCTTGCATTTGGAACTAATCTAAATGGCCAGTGAGAAGCTATAAGACACCAAGTTACCACTTAAGAAACCAAAACTGAAGAAAGGAATCTGAACCTCTCCCTGCTCAGGGGAGCACTTGAATGGGAGGAAGGGGGCACAGAGTAAAAAGATAACATTCATCAGTAGCGATTTTTCATCTTCTGATTTTCCTCTCAGTGGTCTGTCAGCACAGGGATTCACTCACACAAACACAGTCTTACAAGCAATCAGCCTCGCCCCTGCTGGAAACAGAGATCTCTCTCCCCTCATTTCCTCACAAAACATAACAAAGAATCACTTTGCATGAAATGCCAGACTAGATGCTAAAGTTATGATTATAGCAAGATGGTATATTGAAACGTGATAGTTTCATTCTCTCAAGCAATGAAACACAGCATGATAATACATTTTCTTTGAAACACTAAGTCCAGGTTTTCAGTACAATTAGCAGAGGGACCAGTTCACTTCCCATTTTGGTACTTCATTTGTCTAATGGTATAAAATGTCAGAAATAAAAATGCACCTCGGTCGGGAGTTTGGCCTAGTGGTAGAGTGCTTGCCTAGCATGCATGAAGACCCTGGTTCGATTCCTCAGTACCACATCTTCATAGAAAAAGCCAGAAATGGTGCTGTGGGTCAAGTGGTAGAGCTCTAGCCTTGAGAAAGCTCAAGAATAGTCTCAGGCCCTGTGTTCAAGCCCCAGGACTGACAAAAAAAAATGTACTTGTGTGACATGGGATGGCTAGCTAGACAGAGCTTTTAAAACAAGCGGAACATGAACTTGAGACTGCCCATGAAATTGTCAGATAAGTGACATTTAAAGCACACTCTTACTGTAACCTCTCTATACATTATAATAAAAAATCAAAAACTGTTTTTAATATATTTTTATTGTAATAAATAAAAGGGTTCCATTATATTCACCAGATAGAAAGTGCATTACTTCACAAACATTGCTATCCTTTCTCATGTTTTTTCCCCATTTCTCTACCCTTCCCACCTCCTCTCATCTTGTTTTCCCCCTTTCCCTATCCTATTTCAAACAAACAAATAAACATATATACAATATATCAGATAACAAGGTAAAATACTGTAACAATATGAGATAACCAAGGGACAACAAAAGAGATGAGAAATAACATAGTACATAAAGAACAACAATCACACATTATATGGCTCTTGTTTCTTGTCCTTTCATTTAGCCTCATCCTATATAGCCTTATGTATCTAGGTTTCACCCTATTGTAAACCTCTGCCAGGAGAGTCCAAGGTTTATACTAATTATGACAAATGAGGGAAACCATTGACCTATGTTCCTCAGAGTCTGGCTTGTTTCACAAATATGATTGTTTTCTTAAAAAAAATCAAAATCTGCTTTTAACTGAAGGCAGTGATGGCTTTTCCAGTGTTAGATACTGAATAGTGGACAGTGTTCTTTTGCTTCTTTAACACTGACCAGGGAAATATATTTGCAGGCTGGCTGGCTGACTAGTTGGTGACCTGATAATGAGCTAAGGTTAATATTTTGAAATGAAAGCAGAAAGTACCTAACCAGCCATCAAACATTTATCCAGAACATATATTGCTTCTAATTTCTATCACATAATTTCTTCTTATTATTACCTTAGGTAAAAATGAGAACCATCTCAATTAAAAATTCAAAAACTTTTCCTCTGAAATTGTTAAAAGTGGTATCATTAAGTCAGGCAAATTAAAATTGATACAAGAAGTTTAAGATAGGTGGCAATTTTTCATGCTAATGCACTGAAAGTATCTCTTGAATCTTTCCCATCATCCATGTCTATGGTTATATAATTTCTGTTGAGATAAAAATTATCTACACAATGTCATTCTCTGAGTCTCCTGTGTATATGGATAATGGAAAATTCCTCCCCGCTTTGCAAATGCATTATGTTCTGAAAGAATGTTAACTTTTTATCTTCTATAAGTTCCTAATGGGAACATTTCTAAAACATTAAAATAATCACTAAAAATAGCATTCCACTCATAATTGAATAACTCTTGTAAAAATTAAAGGTTTTGAAAGTCATGACTGTATCCACATTACCAAAAGAGCTGATACTCTGATTCAGTTCAAGTATTCATCTATGCAAAGATATGCCTATCTATGAGTAAAACACTGGAATGACATGGGGATAATATTATATCACTGAAATAAAATAGCTAGCCCACTCCACAAAATGTTACACCTATCACCTTTCAAGTTAAAGGATGCATAGTTGGCTCCCTCCTGTTGTTTGTTAGCACAATTCTGCCCTAACTATGGGGCATGTTTTGTGCATCCATTTTGTTTTATAAGCCATAATCCTTCAAATTCTACCTCTACTAGTTTCCATAAGTGAAAACAGAGAATCAGAGCAAGAAAATAAACACAAGAATGCTCTCGTGGCTGTGGCTACTAGAAGTTTATGAGTAGAGGTCTCAGAAGAGGATATCAGAAGACTTCATTTTAACCTTAGGACTGATGGTCATGATAATACTGGAGACTGAACTCAGGGATTGCTAAGTGAGCACTTTAAGGCTTGAATCACATCTCTAGCCCTGCTGCATGTAAACTGCTTTTTTTTTTTTCAATTTCAGGCTTTTGCACATCTAGACTAGGACCAAGACCCTTCCCTCTCCGCTTCCTAAGTAACTTGGAATACAAGTAGGCATCATTACACTCAACCCAAATTTTCACAAAATTTATTTCCACTTACCTGTGCTGCACTACAAAGTTATCTACCTTGAGAGGTATAAGACAACGTATTTATAAGTCAGTAGACAAGTAAATTAGAATTTATCTAAGCTGAAAATTGAGAGTAGGTTTTTGAGAGAAATTAGTATGTGAGCTAAGCCTTGAAGCCTAAGCCATCCAGCCAAGATTTGCCATCTGCAAAAGAAAAACATGGCAAGGCCAGCTTAAAATCCTTGCGTACTGAGGGGAAAAAGTTAATTTTTTAAATGTCTCTTGTTCCTGATAAAAGTTGAGATCCGTACTCAAACTGAGCTTCACTTCCAAAGACTGTGTTTTTCATTCATACCAAAAATTGGAACTGAAAATGGTAAAAGAAGGACCTGAAAAGTACCTCACTGCCCCACACAAATGTGTCCAGAGCCAATCCTGCATGCTGTAACTTTCCAGGTCATGGGTCACTAGTCTTTTTTGTTCCCATTAAGCACCAAATGCAGTGTGAACCAGCTGAGAGCACCATGAAGGAAGTTTTTGACTGTGGAAGCATCCTAATGGAATTGACTTCAAAATACTTTCTGCATTAGAAAACTCACTGTGAGTAAAACCTGTCTTCAGAAAATCTGCTCTTAGATATGCCATTGCTCTCCTAAAGCATCTACGAATGAGGCCCCTAAGAAACGCTTTTGACTAATGTCTGAGAAAACTGTGAGGACACAAGTACAGTCCTTGTGCTTTGAACAGTTATTTGGTAATGTTAATTGTCATTTTGTAATGTTAATTTTCAATGAGTATTTAAATCCTGTAGAATAATAAATATTTTGCCTCTCCACAATAGCAGAAAAAGCATGTTTTGTTGTGTTTTGTGTTGTGTTTCATTGTTTAGCAAATGCAAATTACCCCCTCAAGATTCACCCCAAATGTTGTATCAAGGAACTCAAACAATTTTTATTAGGGAATGACAAGTAACATTGGGGAAGTTCAATAAAGCTACTTCGTTTTGTGCAATCACTTATTTCAGCAGTTGATGGATTCTATTAGCGGAGTTATTTTGGCAACTGGCTTCCAGGTGCGATGTGATTAATCATGACTCCTGCAAGGCACTAATTCGTCATTACCCGAGTAAATAAATATTTTTACATCTTCAATTTCAGTATCTAAATCATGCCGAAAGAAATTAGTCTATTTGCTTTGGAGTGAGAAATTGCCTCATAGAACCAAAGGCAGATGTTGACCAGGAAAAAAATTCACATAGTACAGGAGCAGGGAAAGAAAAAAGGAATAAGAGGGAGCAGCCATGACAGACGATATGACAGGAAGCCAGCCATCGCTTCCTGCATCCAGACGGGCTGACTCAGAGCTCTAGAGAGACATGCTTGGGTAAAGTAGAAGCTGCCATCAAACATGAATTGGATAGATGGGCTGTGATGAAATGTGACATCATGGGGGTGGTAGAAGCAAAAAGGCCTGCTGAAAATCTGCTGGCCTCAGGCTCAGTGGGCAGAGTTGTTCAATGAACCAACTTTTGACAGGAGTCAGGCCTGCCACCAACTGAAGCTGCAACTACAGCAATGATTCTCACACTTGAGCTTGATCAGCCACGTGCTTTCATTCATTGATAATACCAACAATAATAATAGATAGAAATATACAAGAGGAACCTGTCCTAGAAGATGGACCATGGGGAACCGAGGGAAAGAAATATGATGGAACTCCATTAAATATAGATATAAATATATTCATAATATAGATGGATGGGGATAGTATATGAAACAGTGTTTAATGCAAAAAATAGGGTTATCATGGATAAGATAAATTTTATCAAAGTTCATTATATATTTGTCCAATTAATTTACATCACTTAATAAATAAATATGCTTCCCTGGGGCAAATCTTGTCACCTCTGATTTAATAAAATAGAGAGATCATCCAGAAATGTACCTTAAAAAAAAAAATCTTGAAATCTCCATTTGGAAAATTTACCACCCCCCTATTCTGGTTAAGAAACCAGGAATTAAAAGGTAATGGTGCAGTAAGTATGATTAGGTTGCTCAGGACTGTGATGGCCCATGCCTGGAATGCCAGCACTCAGGAGACTGCAGCAGGAGAAGAGTACGTTCCAAGACAGCCTCCTGCAATGTAGAGAGTTCAAAGCCAGCCTGGATTAAATAATGAAACCTGGTCTCAAGGACAGACAGACAGATGGCAGGCAGGCAGGCAGGCAGGCAAGCAGGCAGGCAGACAGCAGTCCCTTTTATCTGGCAGGATAAACAGTCCCCTCTTCCCCTATCTTACTCTGGCTACACACTACCCCAAGTATTAGGTTCATGTTTCTTCCAATATTCTCAGGCTATTGAGAAATTGTTTTTTAAAACTTCTATCTTTACAAAAACAAATTAAATTTACTTTTAACACAACTGTGTACGTATCAGTAGTCACGTTATAATGTCAAAAGGCAATGAGGAGTTGGGGGGCGGGGCTGGGTTCAAATCCCAGTTCCACCACCTCTGATGTAGCTCAAAGACAAAACACTTGCCTAGCAAGTGGGTTTGATCCCCAGTACCAAAAAAAGAAAAGACAAAAAAAATCCCACTTCCATTTCTAGCTCAATTTAACATACTGATATGTATCTAATAAGCTCAGCATCTCATTTTCCCTGGGCAAACACTTGGAATAATAATAACAACAACGCCTATAGAGAATGCAACAAAACCCATACCTTGAGTATGGTAACGGGTCCATAGAAAAATCTCTGTGATACTTGTTGGCTGAATGAACAAAAACAAATAAAAAATAAATATAAAGAATGCTGGCATGACATGTCCATTCTATCCTTAAAGGTAAACACCGCCAAATTCTTTCATTAGTTTCAGTTGCCAACATAGTTTCCCCCTGCAATCTGCTTTTAGCCCTGGAATCAAAGGGGAGCTCATTCTTTAGTTTCATTCTGCTTTGATTTCTTGCCTCGATATAAAAATCATTTAACCCAGACGCCAGCAGAGCCTAGCAGCTTTTGAATGCAAGTCTATTGAACCATTTAAGGAAACACGTTCATTCATTTGGGTTTCATTTTGTGTATCCTTCTCGTGGTCTCCGGTGCTTTTACTCATTTCTAGAGCATGGTCTGGGGGTAGCGTGGCAGAAGTTCTTGATTACGAGATGCCATCTTCCATGTGAACCCCTTAAATGGTTCCTTTGAGAGGCACAGCTGTATCCTGCCTTCACTGAGAGCCAGGCAGAACGGGCATTTCCCGTCTCACAGCCCATTTATTTGGGGACACGTGTTGCTGCAGACATTAAGTTCCATTTCTCTGAAGTTACTGTGGAGAAGAGACCCCCGCATAGCTGAATGGCGCTGTGGAAATGGGACGAAGATGAATGACACAGTTCAAAGGACATGGAAAGGGACAAGGGAAATTCTCCACTCGGGGACATTCATCTCCCACTGTGGTGATTCCCAAAGAAACCGGCGTGAATTAGAGATGGATGGCACTTTCCTATCTCTAAACAACTTCACACTTATCATTTGATAGTGCCTGATGAGAGAGGGAATGTCACAGCCCTGTTTTGAAGAGATGCAGACACAAAAACGCGCCGGTGTTAACACAAATCACTCCAAGCCACAGGGTGGGAAAGCTGCACAGATAGCATTGCAGGAGCAGGAAGTCGCTTAGAACTGCAAGCCCAGATGCCTTACAAAATGGTCATGTCTCTCCTTCCTCAGACAAGAGTCTGAAGTCATGAGGTTTTAAGGGACCAGAGGCACCCCATCCAAGACAGTGCCTCTTAATTCTGTATAATGTGATCTGCTTAAACTGGCCTTGTCATATTCCACTCAAAGACATTCTTATGAGTGACCTTCTTAACTTATGCATACTTACTAACTGCAGGAGTGTCCTTCCCAGAAAGTCATTGTGACCTCTCTCCTGTAGTTCAGGCACAAGCACCTGACAGCTGCCAGACCAAACAGGGCTGTGAGGTCCTGGGCAGATGTAAGCTCTCCAGAGTCCTGCCTCCATGCTCCTTTAAACCCCCAGGCTCTGAATTTCATTCCTGGGTAGCCATTACTGCTCTCAGGACAATGCTGCAACTGAATGAGATTTCCCTTAGAACAGAGTGGCATCTGCCTGAGGGAACTGTGGAGAAACTTCCAGCTAGTCTGTAAATCAAATGTTCTGCAAATTTCTGCATTCTTTCCTTGTGTAAATCTCATAGAATCCTATTCACCACCATTTTTTGTGGTAATAAGCTCATCCTATAAATGAACTAGAGACTTCTCTGCCCACAGCTAAGATCTTTGATTTCACTTCTTAAACACATTCACCAAGCTCCAGAAATGTCTAAACATGCCAGATACCATTAGCTTAAGCCACAGACCAAGCATGTGGGGATAAGAATAATGTTTTGTTCTGGTTATGATGTGATTGTCCCATTGCCTGGTCATAAGCAGAATCCTTGAGACCAAAGCTAGCCTACCAGCTCCAGTTGCTGATAGTACTTTATAATTTTATAATACTTGGCTATGTGAGCCAAGAAAGGGGAACTGCTTCTCGAGTTGTCACAAGACAGGAATCTTGAGGACCAAGGGAACTACCTCAGGGAGGCATTCAGGTGAGGGATTCACTGAGGTTTTCAAGAGGAGCCATGATGGTATCTCTCTTGCCTTGTAAATACTTAAATAATCTATTCAATTTTATTAAGAACTTTGAGAAATTTTCTTTTCTGCTAGTCCTGGAGCTTGAACTCTGGGCCCGTGCACTGTCCCTGAACTTTTGTGTTCAAAGCTAGCACTCTACCCCTTGTGCCACAACTCTACTTCCACTTTTCTGGAAGTGACAAACCCTAGTGGCTTCAAAGTGAGATACTCAGATCTCAGGCTCCAGAGAAGCTAGGCGTGAAACACCTGTACCTGGCAGAGACAGGTTCTAAACGGCTATAAAACCATTTACATGACATCTGATAACCTGACAAACATCGAGGCTCTCAGTTAGAGAAAATCTTGAGTATTTAGGAAGAAAGAGATTCCTCCAAGCTTCCGAAGGAAGAAACCTAAAATATCCAAGTTCATCAGCCTGATGGACTGAAGCTCTCATCACACTTACATCCTCTTCAGGTTTGCAATACTTAAAAGTTACTCATTACAAACTACGGTTTAAAGAATATATAGACCCATAAACATAAATACATATATATGTGCGTGTATGAATATATGTTTATGTATGTATTCCTAGGTATGGATGAGGGTGTGTAACATTTATTTCATATAGGCAACTCGTTACAGCATTAGAAACACTATAATTCCTCTGGTATCATATTGTTTCAGATCTTATTTTTTTTATGTATTTCTACTGTCTTTCTCGCCTAAAGCCAAATGTGAAATGAATGCAGTCGTGCCTGGCTTTCAAGGATCACTCTAACATCTTTGCCAGTAATGCTGTCTGGAGTTTACACCTGTGTGCTTCGTACAAGAAAGCTCCTTTCAGAAAAAAATGACGCTGTCACCTCACCAGATTTCTTATAAGGATCAGATTAGGAAAGAGTCTCCATTCCATGTCTTTGCTGTCTGCTGAAGAAAACCCTGAGTCTGTGTGACTCTATCAGCTCTTAGGTAAATTACACTCAGTGCTAAAGAGAACAATGTTGCACGTTGATCTACTACTGTTCTTTATCTTCCTTTTACTGCCATGCAGTAAGGAGCCTGTCACTTCATACCTTCCTTAATAAAGGTAGAATTGCAACACACCAAGGCAAAACATGAGCTGTAAACCAGATCATGTTTCCTAACACAGACTAGAAAGAGAATTCAGAAATGTGAAACACAGCTTTTAAAGTCTGACATCTTTTAGCAACCCGCTGTGTTTGAACATCTGAACTAGATTTCTGACCTTCCAGTTACTTGCATGTTTCAGCCTTCTGTCTGGCATTAAAACACAGGTAGAACTGACATGAGGAAATTTTGGAATAGAGGAAAGATATTTTTTAATTCCTTTACCTTTTAAGTTGTGGATGCATAAAAATATTTCTGCAATATCATGAACTCTTCACAGCAACTTTATGCTGTAGGAATTGTTACCTCCACTGCACCAGAATGATCCTGAGAAACTCACTTCAGGCTCACAGTGATGGAATTAAAACCAGCATTTTACATGATCTGCTTCACTGCAATAGCATTGGATGCTTCAAACTCCAGCACACAGCTTCGCAACAGATCTTTTATAACTACCATTACATTTTGTTCCAGAAAGTAAAAATGTAATCTTTCCTTAAAGATAAACTTAGAAACAAGTATTCTTAATAATGCCTAGAATATCTATACCTCAAAACTTGCTTATTAAATGCTACCAAAAAATGTATGGCTATTTGACCTTCTCTACTTTAGTTTTATTCAGCAAACACTTAAACAATTATTGATCCAAGAGAAAAAAGACTGTTCATTTAATGAAATTAATTTTGAACAATTCGATAAAATGATAGTCTTAAATATTTTCTTCCCTCTAAATTTTTAATAGTGCATTCTTTTTCACAATGTTAGCACAAGCCCTTCTAAAGAACTTAAACCATATATAGATATATACATATATTCAAACAATAAACTAGAAAAAGTCAAGGAAAATGAGATAAAGGAATAAGGAAGATTAAAAAGAAAAAAAAATCTGGCAAAAGATTTACAAGATGGGCCTCTGCTGCCATCTGGTGGCAATATAGTGCTATATACCGGTGTATTTTAAAACATTCAGAGAATTTGGGGTTTGGCTGTTTTGTATGATTTTTGTATGTTGTTTCGTTGCTTTACAAATAAATGAATAAATAAATGCTTTAATATACTTTTATTTCCAAAAGACAGAAGAATCATTCAGTGGCCTCTGAATTCATTCTCGATACAGTCCCTCGCAAAACGTTGTGGGAACTTTATAGTTGGATCCTGAATGTGTGGAAAACCTCTTGTTGATTTTGCTACATGGATGGATGATGATGTCACTAATTGATTCTGTCTGAAGATTTATCAGAGGTTGAAAGCTTGTAATAAAGCACCACGGTGCACTGCTTCTTCTTGGGCTCATAGACAATCTGGCCCAGTGCCTCTCTTTAGAGGAACTTTGGCCACATGATTGAGTTCTCATCCATGGAATCTGGTCCATATCTTTATTAACTGGTTGTTTTATTTCCATTTTCCTCCCAATGCTTTGGCTAAATTTTGGCATTAATGACTTGTCTTCAAAGTGTTATTCTATGTTTTCTTTAATATATTCTAAATATTCTATATCTTTCTCTCCTTTTATTCATCACATTGCACAGTAAAGCTCAAGAGCTCCCTCCACCCTAGCCAAGTGAGCTTCCCTGTATCTCCTCCAACAAAACTGCTGCAGGAAAAAGCAGTCTTCACTTCTGGCCTGCACAGCCTAGCCTTTGGCCAGACCCCATGAGGACCTGTTCCTGTTCTTGCAAGTTTGTAATAACTATTTTTAATTCTCATTAGGCATTCTACCTATAATTCAAATTCTTCCCAACCAATGCCTGTTCTTATTGTGAATTGATTCTACAACATTCTAACATATTACTAATTTTAATACTTCTCACATTGCTTTTTTAATAGCCAATGCCATAGAAAATCCATATGCACTAGTATTATGATATTATTTCACTGTCACTTGCTCAAAAAAACAAGAAACAATGGCTTAGTATTTGTTAATCCTTAAAAATGCTTGTCCAAGAAAAATATACTTGTCCAGTGAGAATGACAAATGAGTGGATAAGTAATGATGCCCCATTTTATCAGTAAATAAACATATAGGATAACAAAAGCTCTCAAATATTCAGACCTACAAATTAATGCAGAATACCATGGTTTTCTGTTGACTAGTCAATGAGCTTCCAATATAATTCCTAATTAAATGAAGAGTAAGTGGATTGTGTGCTCACACATTTTTGTAAAAACAAAAAGCTATTTCATAGTCAACTTACATAATCATGAGAAATTCATAACCTTTGACATATCAGTTTAGGAAATGTGCTGCAAAATAAAATAAATATATTTAATAATCTACTGAAGCATCATTAAGAATGATAATGGCCTGAATGAAGTCGAATGTTTAATAGTATGAAAACAATAAATTAAATTATATTTCATCTTCTTCAAGGAACTATTCTTTGGGACTATGTGATAACATGAAAAATTGTTTATGGATAATGCCATATTAAAATAAAATATGTC
The DNA here is from genome assembly GCF_031878675.1 of Megascapheus bottae. Taxonomy (NCBI): domain Eukaryota; kingdom Metazoa; phylum Chordata; class Mammalia; order Rodentia; family Geomyidae; genus Megascapheus; species Megascapheus bottae. Next base: position 92,669,588 of record NC_143509.1, read on the forward strand.
ATATCAGAATTTTTATATGAATGGCAAAAGACTATAAGGAATGTGCAAAATTTAGGATTATTTTATGATAAGACTAAATATTAATTCTTGTTTCCATTTTACAAATTTCCCAATTTGTCACTGAAATTTCTACAGATCCTTAGCATCTGAAAGAACTGTCTTCTTTGTAAGTGCTTAACCTGTACTTGAGGTGAATTTGTTCTAACTTCCAAAAAGTGATGGTTACTTGTTTTTGTTATTTTCAGTAAGAACAATTTGTATCTCTGGGTAAATATACCTTTAGGTAGAATTACTACATTTAGTTAGTCTCTAGTTAAATTTCCCTGCATAAAATGAGCAATCTATCCAATAATTCACATTTTTTCAAGAATTAAATTACTGTCCTTATGTTGAAATGTGCTTGTTCTGCAAAACTGCCTACAGTGGTTCTCTTAATAACTGTTTGCCTCATTTGGATATGATTATGTTCATCATCCTGCCAAATTGTAATAAATAGGAATGTCTATAATTATTTCTTATACATATTTAATGCCTGTTATCTCCTAGCACATTCCCCAGGAATTTATGAGACAGAAGGATATAGGCAAAAGAATTCAAGGACACACAGTCTCTTCCTACAAATAACAAGTCTCTCCCCTCTGCCTTTGACCACCAAACTAACCTTCATCCTTCACAGAAACTGATATTTCCTGTGGCCTGTTTCCATCTACCTTTCAGTCCAGTTCAGTCCTGAGCTTCTGGCTCCTGGGTGCTGACTTACTGATAAGCTTATTTTATTCACAGGTATCTTGCTCAGAAAACATTTAGATTTGGCTATTTCCGTGTTGCACTTTTGCTTTAGTCAAATTCTAATAGGCCTATGCTCACTGGTCATTCTGCAAGGTCCTTGCTCTCAAATGTATAGACTTCCATTTGCAAGCCTTCTGTCACCTTGTGCCTTCTTGCTACACTAAGAGCTCAGAAATTAAATGTCTGGAGCCCCAAATTAGCTACTATCATCAAAATAAAAATGAAATGCTCTGCCATTAGCTTACAGAGTTACAATGTTTTGTTTTTCTCTCTCCCATGATTACCTTTTGTTGAATCCAAGTCAGAACAAGACAAACTTATTAACTCCTAAGTTCCAGGACAACACACTAATATCTAAAATTTAGGGCAATTGCCAAAGTTAATGGCAATTTTGCATACAACAAGAGAAGAATCTAGGCAAGACATGAACACAATAAAGATGATAGGGAAGTCTACTGGAAAAAAATACATGGCAAAGAAAGAATGTGTCATGGATTTTATCCTAATTCTGTATATTTATACACTGCCGTCTAGCAGAGGCTCACTCATGTTCTACCCAGGTCAATTTCCCCAAAGTCTGACAAGCAGCTATTTTCATTTTGTTAAATTTGCTCATATGCCCATTTCTATTGATTTCCTTCTCTTTTCTTTTCTTTGCCGTCTTTCTTATCTCTTTGCCTCTTAGCTCTAGCAAAGATTTTCCAAGCTAAACTGAAGTATTCACACCTGAACTAAACTTCATAGGACTTCCATGTGTTCTTCGCTGTAAAACTATCTCCAAATAAAACAATGTAAGCGACAAAAATTCCTACTTAAAGGACCATGTATAATGTAATATTCTCCATCTGTAAACACTTAGAAGAACCTGAAATGGTCACAAGATACTATGCCAATAGCCCCTGGGAAAGCTCTTTTTAGAAACTATTCTTTTCTGCTGTCATATTCTCAAGAAGAAAAAATAATGTTCTTTCTTCTCTTACCACATAGAACAATTATATATAAAAAGCAACATTTGTTTCACAGAAATCCTTTAATTTTTGTGTCCTTAGTTTTTTTTCCTACAAAAAGCATCTTTAATCATTTGTGACAGTGATTCTCATTACAATGCATTCTAGAACTTTCCCAGATTCTTTTAGCAGAAGACACGTGCTTTTCATTACCAAAATCTCACTACTATTCCAAAAAAAAAAAAAACCTTTTCATTGCAAGAAAATAAGTTAGTAAGTTAAATTCTCATTTTGCCCAGTGCTATAGATACTTAAAGGCATCTTGGTTGTTATTCCCTGATTTTCTAACAGGCAATTGCAACACCAGCTTCTCTTTCTTTCCAGTCTTTTCTATTCTTAGGCTGTTATCAAAATTATTTCTATATATTTTAAACTTACCCTCCTTAAATGACCAAAACCTCCATAGAATCTCCAGGCGTAACAGAATGAAGGACAAATCCCTCAGCCAATCCTATCATCTAGCTTGTATTTCCTGAAGCTTCTTCTGCCTCAGGAGTCTGTGATGGTAGCTTTACTTTCTCCTCTATATTTTCCATCCTCTCTGCTTCCTCTTCCCCAACATCTCCAAATATAGATGTGTTTCCCGTGCTTGTCCCCAATTCTGCCCACATTTCCTCCCACCTCCCCACCCCAGAATCCCTAAATTGTCCCTCATCACAAACCCTCTCCATATCAGGATTCCCCAGTAAACCTATAACACAAGCGATCAATCAGAATCATATATGGAATTGAATTTTAAGTTTTTAAATGGCCATATTTAAAAACCATGAGACAGTAATTGCAACATGGAATCCATATTGTAAAGTAGACACATCTTCCCATGTTTTTCTTAACTGGGTTTTTAAGTAAGTATCTATTTGTCACTCACAACTTCGAAAGGATTTACCACATTTTTAAAAATCCTTTTCATGGCCATGTATTGCCAATGGCTACCAGGTCAGATAGTGCAGGTCTAATGCGCTAAATACTTTTCCCAAACATGCTTTTATTTGTTTGAGTGTCGGGGTCCTTCTTCTCCGGTCCCTCTCGACTAGTAGGAAGGATGGGAAAAACACACCCCGACCAGGACGAGCTGTGAGAGGAGAGGGCCCCCGGTCCTCCCGCACTCAGCCTTCCTTCCCTGGAGCATGAACAGAGACACCATACAGCTTCATCTCCCCAAAAACCTCTCTCCTGATGAAGTCCCTCCAGCTAATATACCCTCACTCTAGGTCCCAGCAGAGAGTGATAAACAATAACACATCTGGTAATCAAGTCTTGCGCCCTGCCTCTTGCGCCCTGCCTCTTACGCCCTGCCTTGTCTCAGCAGAAAGTTATTAGACATGGTGTTACTCGGCCCCCAACATCTGAGAACAAAGTCAAGGGTCTTGTGCATACTAGGCCAAATACTCTACCACTTAGCCACATTCTGAGTCCCAAAATGTGCCTTTAGTGGTCTATTTAGTACCATTTCATGAATGTCCTACCAACATATCATTCTGACCAGGTCGGAAATAAAATCCATTTCCTTCTATAGCCTCTAGTGGCTCAGCTTACAAGTACACCAAAGAGATTTGTTCTCATTTCCACAAGATTTACTCAGGTTTCTTGGGCAAGATTGAGGTGGGTATGTATCTCCTACATCTGACCAGGAATTATGTCTTTCTACAATCATTTAACAACTGATACCTCCTCAATGGACCACCTTTAGGCTGGGTTTGTTCCCTCACTATATTCAGCCAACCTTAGTTTGATTAAACAACCCCCACCCCTGAAGCTAAAATAGCCCTTGTTATTCCTGTATCATAGACTTGTAATACAAACCAAGATTTCTTAGTTCAGATTCAAAGACTGCTTGGGATCTGTTCCCCAAACTATCCTAGGGCCCCACATTCTGTGCTTACAACTAACACACAACTATCTTCTAAATCCTTATGTAGTCGATTGTTCTATGTGTCCAAGAGGAGAGTTCCAGCAGGCAGGCAACAGCATCAGGTCAGAGACACTGCAGCTTCAGAGCACAATTTCCTCAAGCCATCACAGCATCAGTCAGCAATCATTTCCACTTCTGTTGTTGTCACTGCTGTTCAGGCCTTAGAAGTCCTGGCTCAGCTGCCCAAGTTCATTTGTGACACTAGTCTCAGAGCTTCTTTCCTTTCCACAGAAACTCCAGCTGGCAGGTAATAAGTCAGTATTGCTAAATCCAGACCTTGAAACAACAAAAAAAAATGCCCTAGGTTCTTATAAGTGAGATCTACTTGCCCTCTAGACACATATGTGGCAAATTCCTGTATGACATCCTGCCATCTTCTCACTGCTACAAACGTTGAAGCTGTCTAGAAAACTTCGGTGTTTCATGTGGCAAAAACACAGGACTCTGAGTCCCTCCAGCAGGACTTGATGACTCTGGGATCAAAGCTACCAGCTGCTTTCTGTAAAACCCTCCATTTTGTGGCAGTTCTGTAAATAAAAGCATTCATTTCTTCCACATAGTGCTCACTTAAGCATGGCAAAAAGTCCTGCTATTATCATTAAAGTACTTAGCTCTTTTTACTGGTTAAACCAAAGGTAAGCCTGGGAGAAGACTGAGGCTATTGAGTTGTTTCGATTATTCATCAAAATTGTTGCCTAGGGGAAAAAATAACATATGACTGAGAGAAATAATACAACAGAGAAAATACCCAACACTTGTAGAACTTGAAAGATTTCCCTTGACCTAACTCTAGTCACCTCTGACTTCCTATGCCTCTGCCATAGTATTTATCCCTGTGGGATCTACACGAATTCTTCCAATTCAGTCCACTTTGAGTTTCACACTCTCCACATCTAACTTCTTCATCCTGCTCCCTTCCCAAGGTGATATTAGAGCATCTTGACCTGCTTTCAGTAAGAGTCCTATCAAGTCCATTTAGCCAGACTCTTCCATGACCTCTGATGTTCCCCTTAGTAATTCTCTATAACCTGGCACTCACTCTTTTCTTTCCGCTCCTGTCAAGCCCAAGACCAGTTCTATATGGAGGATTGCTTTTCTTTACTGCAATAACTCCTAAATAATATCTCCTTTGCTGCTTCAACATGCTGAACAGCTCTTCAGCATTGCTATAAACTTTTTTTAACAACCCCTAAAGAGATATATATGATGTAAAAATCAATGTTAATAAATTCTTTAAATAAAAAAGAGATATATCAAAATACAAATGATCCTTAACCTACAATGGTAGGTTAGACTTTATGGTAGTACCAATCTCATATGTATTCAGTAGAGACTGTACTTCACATTTCTTGGGCATGCATTTGACAAACAACCTAGCTGGCCACCAGTGGCTCATACCTGTAATCTAGCTCCTCAAAAGCTCACATCTGGAGAATTTCAGTTCAAAGTCAGGTTGGAAAGTCTTTGAGACTCCATCTCTAATTAACTAGCAGAACTCCTGACTCAAATGGTAGAGTACCAGAGAAAGAAAGCCAAGTAAGAACATAGGCTGAGTTCAAGCCTCATTCCGGGCATGCATACACACACACACACACACACACACACACACACACACACACACACACACACACACATAAATAGGCAACACTCAACTCTGCCATAAAACAAATAAAAGAAGTATAATGCTTGACAATCCGTTTTCTCTACTTGGGATTCATCATTGTTGGGGTGAAAGTCATTCGGAGCATAGATGCAAAAAAACCACAGCTACAGACAGACAAATAGTGCATGACTTCACCTGGAAGATGAAGGAATGAACCTGAGACCAGGAAAGTCAAGGAAATGGCAGTTAGCAAGAATAAAAAGACAGGGGAAGAAGTAGGTCAAAGGCTGTGACATTTCAGCTAGACAGGAGGAATACATTCAAGAGGAATAGTGATGATAGTAAAAATTTCAATAACACAAAAATAGCTAGAGGGTAGACTTTAAGTGCTCTTATCCCATACAGAAAGATGAGTAAATGAGCTGTTGAATAAGCTCATAATCTTAATTAAGCTATTCTACAACATAAACGGATTTTAAAACCCATGTTGCATGTTATATATAATTTAAATTTGTCAATCAAAAAGAAATTATATGACTTAGTACAAATTCTCATTTAAGACACTATTAAATTGAAGCCTCAACTATTTTTGGGGGAGGGGGGTTTCCGGGAGGTCTGCAGCCCAGGTAAAGACTACAGCCTCATTTATTATCAACTCAAAGTTTATATCCCTTCTTGAAACCAGGGAACTGCCAGGTGTCACATGCAGATGGTTAATCAGGGAACTGTTGGGGGTTACATTCATATGGTAAATCTCAGATCAATTGAACAGAACAAGGCCAAAAAGCAATAAGACAATAAAGCAATTATCTGATGCAAATCAAAGTACAGTTTGATTCCACGCTGGCTCCCAACATATCCCCCATCTTTATTTTAAAAGAAACACAAGTGCAATTTCTACTCTTTACAATATCTCTAATTTATCCTATCTCACTTTCCAAAAATGACTGGTCCCTTCATCTAGAGGGGATTGATGGACGGAGATTCAGCTTCTGTGACTTCTTCAAGCTGACTCAGGGGCATTGTCTCTGTACTTGACCAGGGACCTTAAAAAGCCTAGCCTGTTTTACCAAGGGGTTGCAAGGATTAGATATCAAAAACAATAATTTGCTCCAAACTAGAGATCATATTTAACATTTAACAACTGCACAAACCATCTTTGGCTACAATAGTGTAGCTTACTTAGCACCCATTTGCAAAGGCATATTCTTGATTGTCTGGGGAACTTAATCTCAGCAACCTCAACAATGCTTTAGTTTCAACTATTTCATACAACCTTGAGGTTTTGCTATAGCCTCAGGATAGATGGTTTTATATCCCAGACCCATGACGTGAAGCAAATGTCTCTATGAGGATCTTGGATTTAACAGTGCAAACAGAAGGCCACACACACACACACACACACACACACACACACACACAACATTTTGCTATGCATTCCCATATCACTTTATAAGAATTATGAAAATTACTTTGCCTATTCAAGAGCACTATTATACTAAAAATTACTTGATCTTGATGTGATGAATAATAAATAAAATATAAATTACACTGAATAAAAGATGTTAAAGTATTAGGTATTAACATTGGTGGTGGATATTTTTCCTTCTATAAACATTTGTTCATTTACCAAATCATACACAATGAGGACAAAACTTTTCAGACAGTTATGAATACAGAAGAACATCCAGCAAGGAAAGGACTGGAACAAGTTTATTGGAGTAGGAGGGAAAGGGTGAAGTTCTTATTAAAATAAAATCACCAATGGTTTGCCCTGATTGCATGAAATAATAAATAATCTTGTGTTCTCTTTAATCTTCCAATGTAATTTCCCTATAATAAGGTATTACCTTTTATCATTAATTTTCAAAATAATGTTTCAAATTTAAGCTAAAGAACCTAAGTTAATAAAACTGTTGTTAGCCAAAACACCCCATCTTGTGAGCTAAGAGAAGGAAATAAACAGCTGGCATAGATGTAGACTTCTTTAAAATTTAAACTCCAGTATGGACTTGAAGAGGATCAGTGAGCAGCAGTGCAGGGATTGGGTAGGAAAGAGGACTCTAGATGACATTTCAGACATCTTCATGATTTTTAAAAAATGAAAACACTTTGTCGTAAGTACGGTACTTTTTGAAAGAGAAATCAATCCTATCATTCTTCCATGCAGTAGAGGAAAGAGCAAGAGTACCTTATGAGAATTACAGTTAGTAGCATCTGACTGAGTCACATTAAAACCCCTCCCACAAAGAGGCAATTCTGGGATTCACAACACTCCAGCTCCTCCAATCACACCTGCGCCTCCCCTCATCAATGAGTTTGTACAAGTGTGTGTACAGTCTTCCTGAGCTGGAGCCTTTCTCATTTACTGAGAGGAAGTCTTCTGGCAATTTTGCCAAGCACATTGAGAAGCATGTGAGCCAGAGCCAGTCTATATGGCAGGCAACCTTCTGCTGAGTCTCATACATTCTAGGAGGAGTACATCCTAAAGGATTGGTTAACAAGTACTTGAATAACAAGTAGTCATCAAAAACTCATATCTCAATTCCAGAGACTTAACAAAGACTTCACAGGCATTGCTGCTGGAAAATGAAAAGAAAAATCATAAATGTAGAAAACACAAATGGAAAACATTTACACAAAATATAAAATATACTGTAACTTTTCAGTCAAGGCAACTATGCATACGCATACACACACACACACATACACACACACACACACACACACACACACACAAACACATATACGCACACATATGTGGTTTGAACTCAGGGCCTTTATTGCTATCTTGCTTGTTTAGCAGACAGGTGTTCTATAACTTGAGCCACATCTCCATCTCTGCTTTTCTCTGTACTATAACACACCAAAGACAGAAATTACATGGAATTTTTTTTTTAGAACTTTATAAGCTAGGAGACAAACAACTCCACAATACATATATATTTCAGAAAGCCTTTCTGTTTAAAAAGAATCTCCACTAAAAGAACATGCAATCTATGCTCTTTACTTATACTTGAAATAACTGATTGATAGATAATGTAATGTGGTTTGGGTTAGTCTTACTAGAATAACTGTTCCATTTTTTTTTTCCAGTCCTGGGGCTTGAATTCATGGCCTGAGCCCTGTTCTTGGGCTTTTTCCTCAAGGCTAGTGCTCTGCCACTTAAGCCACAGCACCATTTCCAGACTTTTTTAACAAGTCCTGAAATTGAACTCAGGGCCTGAGCACTGTTCTTGGGTTTTCCCAAGGCTAGAACCCTACCACTTGAGCCACACACCACCTCCAGCTTTTTGTATGTATGTGTAACTGTGGAATTGAACCCCAGTCTTTGTGCATGCTAGGCCAGCACTCAACCACTAGGCCAAACTCCCAGCCCAACTGTTCTACTTTTTTTGGGGGGTGGGGGGTCATAGGGCTTGAAATCTGGGCCTGGGAACTGTCCCTGACCTCTTCAGATTAAGCCTACCACCCTACCCCTGGAGCCACAGCCCCACTTCCCATTTCCTAATGATTAATTGGAGATAAGTGTCTCTTGGCCTTTAGTGCCCAGGCTAGCTTTGAACCGTGATCCTCAGATCTCAGCCTCCTGAGTAGCTAGGATTACAGGTGTGAGCCACTGTGCCCAGCCCAACTGTTCTATTTTTAAAAGCTTTTCATTTTCAAATTTAAGGAATTTAATTATCTCATAGCTTAAATATCCTGAGAAAAGCAGTTTAATATTTAACTTTATGAAATTAATTTATCATTGAATAAAAATTGGACCTTCATTAATATCAGCAAGTATTATTAGTTTGTAACTTAACTCTCCTATTAAAATTTAATCAGCTACAAGCCTTTAGATGGCTTTCTCTTGGGGTACACAAAATGTTATTTATGAGGGAATCTACCAGTTTAATCCTAGAGACCTGCCTTTGTGTAAAGGTATAAGATTGTTAATGATTAAAGTGGAAAAATTAATTAGTAAAGGAGTTAACTTATATATCAGAGAAGATAATGTTCCTTAATGAGATTTGAAGGAGAATTGTTATATTGTGTACTGTTATACTATTTAGTTGGTCAGAATACAGAATTTGGATCTTACAATGGGATTCAGTGGTGGATATCATGTGGAGAAAAAGATTTAAACAACAGGTTTATCTTTGTGGCTGTTGTTTTCAATGTACTACGTGAAGTGATTTCTTTACTTTTTTTCCCCTCTTCTGGTTTATCCCCTGGTGTTGCTGTGTCTCATCTGATACCTGGTGTGTTGTATATACATTTATTTGTTTATTTGAAGGAAGGGAAGGGAAGAGGAAAAACAGGATGAAGAGACAAAGGGTAAAGAAATAAAACTTCACTGAGATATTCACAAGACAATATGTTGGAAATGAACTTTACAACTTGCGAGGGGCTGAGGAGAGGGAAAGTAGGAGAAAAACATGGGTATCAATGTTCAAGAAGTAATGCACTCATTACCTGACGAATATAACTATATCCCCTCTATATATCACTCTGACAATAAAATAAATTTTTTAAAGAAATAAAAAAAGGTTTAAGGAGATGAAAATACTTCTACCTGTCCTTCAAATATATACCCAACAGGGTTATCACAATGTCACCAAAGATGTTTATTGCTATGTTTTTGCCAGTTCTGGGTCCTGAACCCAGGGCCTGGGCACTGTCTTTGGACACTTCAACTGTGCTACTTGAGCCACAGAGCCACTTCCGGCTTCTTCTGAATATGTGGTACCAAGGAATCAAACCCAGGGCATCTTGCATGCTAGGCGAGCACTCTATCACTAGCTATGCTCTTGATCTCTATTGTTATTTTATTTTTTTTTTTTGAGAAAGAGCTGCACACTGGTTTCCATAGCAGTTGAATTCCCACTAAGAGTAGATGAGAATCCCTTTATCCCACCTCATCATTAAAATTTGATGTTGTTTGTTTTCTTGATTGCTACCATTCTGACTGAGATAGGATGGAATCTAACTGTGGTTTTGATATGTTTCCTTTATGGCTCAGAAAGGTGAACATCTTTTCATATATCAGCCATTTGTTTTACTTCTTCTGAAAATTTTTCATTTGCCCATTAATTAGCTAGATTATTTATTCTTTTGCTGTAAACACCAATTTATAAGAGCTGCATAAATAACCATATATTACAGCTCTGTTTACAAAGATAAAAGGAGAAGGGCTGGGAGTTTGTCCTCGTGGTAGAGTGCTTACCTAAACATGCATGAAACCTGGGTTTGATTCCTCAGTACCCCATTCATACAAAAAGCCTGAAGTGGTGCTGTGGCTCAAGTGGTAGAGCTCTAGCCTTGAGAAAGCTCAAGGACAGTGTTCAAGCCCTGAGTTCAGGCCCTGCAATTGGCAAAAAAAAGGATAAAAAGATAAAAAATACTAATGAATGAAGAAAGTATAGAATATGTACATACATGTACCACAGAATATTACTAAACCATTAACAAAAATAAAAATTATGTCATGAATAAGAAAAATGGGTGGAAATGGGGATCATTATGTTGTAGGAAATAAGCCACACTCAAAAAACAAAATGCAGCACAGTCTCTAGCACTGAGGAGAAAAAAGAAAGGACACTGAATGATAAAGAGGGTCTAAGGATGACTATATAGATTCAGATAGGTATAGATATGAGACATAGTACAGAGTTATGGAGAGATGAAGATAGGATCAAGAAACCCACTAAGTTCTGTTTGAAAAAGAGGCAAGGAGGGATGGGATGGATGGATGGAAATATAATGAAGGAAGAGAATATATTCAAATCATACTGAATGTATGATGACATTATCACAATGCAAACCTCCCATATCATTCACATATGCTAATTCAACTATAAATATTAAAAAAGAAAATACTAGGGCCAGGAGTTTGGCCTAATGGTAGAGTGCTTGCCTAGCATGTATGAAGGCCTAGGTTTGATTTCTCAGTACTACATCCATAGAAAAAGCCAGAAATAGTGCTGAGGCTTAAGTGGTAGAGAAGGACAGTGCTGAGGACAGGCCCAGAGTTCAAGCCCCAAGACTAGCAAAAAAGAAAAAAAATATTTCCACTTGAAAAATGCAGAGTATGGATGAGAGTGGTTTTGTTAGAACTGAGAGTCCATCACAGATTCCAAAGATTCCCAATAAAGGATGTGTGGAAAATGGCTTTTGATGTGTGATGAGTAGTATATGGGGTTTACAGTTACAGGTCAGGAGATAGGAAAAAGGTTGCAGCAGACTGTTATAGGTGTATCTAAAATTCTTATTTATTTAAGTGTGATTCACTGCCTACTTAAAGATAAAACAAATGTAATGTTCAAAAACCCCTTTTCTCTCCTTGGAATTCCTCATTGTTGGGATGAAAGTCATTCAGAGCATAGGAGTGGAAGAACACAGACAGACACAGATGTGACATGACCTCACACATGGGGAAATGAACCTAAATACGCTGAAATCAGGAAAGCTGAGAAAATGGTAATTATCAGGAGTACAATGGCATGAGAAGAAGTTGATCAAAGAGTGTGACATTTCAGTTTGATGGAAGAAATAAATTTAAGAGGTCCATTGTATAATATAGAGACAATAATTAATAATAATTCAGTAATTTGAAAATAGCAAGAAGGTAGATTTTGGGTATTTTCATCACACACACACACTCAAAATAAAGATAAGTAGGTAACCTAATACATAGGGTCATAAACTCAATTAAGCTATTCTACAACATGAACAGATCTGAAATATCATGCTGTATACGATAATAAACAAATATTTTTTGTCAATCAAAAAAGAGTATATAGGTTAGCAAAAAATTCTCATTTAAAGCATGATTAAATTGAAGCCTCAGCTATTTCACCCAACCTTGAAGTTTTGCCATAGTATAAGGATGGATGGTTTTATATCCCCAACCCATGACTTGAAGAAAATGTCTCTGTGAGAACCTTGGATTTAACAGTAAAAGCAGCAGACCCCAGAAGATCTGAAAGTGAGCCACAAAGGAGAGAATAAAAGGGCTGGGCCAGGAATTATGTTTTGTGGGAACTTCCTATTATACAATTGCATGAGATAAGCCTATAAAAGAAGGAAAATTATTTGCGAATAAAATCAGGATGCATGAAGTTCATTTTATGATCATATTCCAGTGTATGATATTAAATATGTTTATAGTCTCTCTATACCAAAGGACAAGAGATCTCTTTTTTTATGAACCTGCTTTAAAATATATAAAATTCCAAAGCATCTTTCTTTGTATGGGAGTTGCTGTATAAAATTCCAAGGCATCTTTCTTGGTATGGGAGTTGCTTTATAGCAATTGAATAAAGTTAATTATTCCAATAGAAGTTTGAAATTTCTATTGAAGAAGTATGAAAAGTAAAGCAAATGTTCTCTTGTGTGCCATAGCTCTCAAATATTAGTGGTAAGGCTGAGAAAATTGAAATAATATTTCTCTCTCTTTGGACTGGATTCTATTTAAATATTTAAATATTATTCTAAAAAAACTTAAAGGGAATGATTGTAAAACAAGATACAGAACCAAAGCTTTTAAAATCACTTGGAATTTTTAGTTAGCAATTTAAAACAAATTCCATAGCTACCAGGAAATCACAGACTTCTCCAAAAGTTAACAATCTCCAAAATGGAAGTCTCAAAACAAGTTACTATATAATGTCATTTTTATTGAAGTCAATGTTTTGTTCTTTCAACAGTAAAAACTAGATAGTGTTTAACTTCTTCTCAACTTGATTGGACTATGGGTTCCTAGATATCTGGCTAAACGTTATTCTAGGTTTGTCATTTAAACCAATAGATGGAACAGAAAAAAATCACTTCCCTAATGTGAATAGGTCTCATCTAATCAGTTGATAGTATGTATGGACCCCCCAAAATGATTCTTCCCAAGTGACGGCCTACTGTCTCAAACTAGGGTATTTGTATTTTATGTTTTGGATATGCATATGTTAAATATAAACATTACACCATTTTAACTAAAGGCTTTGAGCATTTATAGGTGTTAGTATCTACAGTAATCCCCAAATCAATATTCCAATGAGACTGAGGAGTCCATTTTTGAGCCTTAACTCTACATCAGTTAATTTCATATATCTTTTCTTATCTGATATTTACAATGTTACTTTAATAAATGTATTATTTTTGAAGAGCTGATAGTCAAGTGGATTTAGTCATTTGCTCATTCTCAGACTTACTGGATATCAGGGTCTAAATTCATCCTAGTCTCTTTGACTTTCATAATTCAAATTGTATCTTTCTATATTTAAATATAATTGTATGGCTAAAGATCTGGTCCAATGTAGCAATGATTTTTTTATCATCTTTACTACTACTATAAATAGTCATAAAAGAAAGTAACCCCAAGAGAAGTGTTCTAGGTTGAGCATTTGATATGCCAGAATTTCCCAAGACTTTCAGGAGGCTTATAATAAACAGCCCCCTGATAAAAAAGATTTCACAGTGAGATTAGTAAGTCACAGGGTAGTTCTGGTTCACTCTTTTGAGGAACCTTCATACTGCTTTCCAGAGTAGCTGAATAAGCTTACATTTCCCCCAAGTGTAATCAAATTCCCTTTTGGCTACATCCTCACCAGAATTTTTTGTTGTTTGCTTTCTTTTTTTCCATATATTTTTATTGTAATGAATAGAAGGGTTACATTATATTCACAAGATAGAGGGTGAATTACTTCACATACATTGATACCCTTCCTCATGTCTTGGTCCCCATTTCCCTCCCCCATCCCCACCCCTCATCTTGTTTTCCCCCCTTCCCTATCCGATTTCAAATAACCAAATATGCATATATCCAATATATCAGATAACAAGGTGAAATACTGTAACAATATGAGATAACCAAGGGACAGCAAAAGAGATGAGAGATAACATAGCACATTAAAGATAACAATCACTCATTATATGGTTTTTGTTTCTATATCCTGGAGGTCCTTTCATTTAGTGTCATCTTATATGGCCTATCTAGGTTTTGTTCTATTGTAAATCTCTGCTAGGAAAGCCCAAGCTTTCTACTGATTATGACAAATGAGGGAAACCATAGAGCCTATGTTCCTTTGAGTCTGGCTTGCTTCACTTAATATGATTTTTTCCAACTCTTTCCATTTCCTTACAAATGGGGTGATATCGTTCTTTCTGATGGCAGCATAGAATTCCATTGTGTATAAATACCACACCTCCCTTACCTTTGATTCACTCTCCAACCTTCTGTTACCTAGCTCCCTGCCTCAAGCAACAAGGTCACCAGTGAACACCTTAATGCTAAATTCATTGAACATTTTTATTTTCATATGAAATAACCATTATTATAACAAGAACCATCAGAAAGACATAGTTGAGTAGGAGTGAGAATAACTAGGTGCCAGTTGTGGGGTTTGAACTCAGGGCCTGAGCATTGTCCTTGGACTTTTCTCAAGGAAGAGCTCTATTATTTGAGCCACATCACCACTTCCAGCTTTTGTTCTATGTTTGTGGTACCAAGGAATCAAACCCAGGTCTTCGTGCATGCTAGGCAAGCACTCTACCACTAGGCCAAACTCCTGGCTCCTTGTTTTCTTTCTTGATAGTGGTCATTCTAAATGGGATGAGGCAAAATCTCAGTATTGTTTTTATTTGTATTTCCTAGATGGCCAGAGATGGGGAACATTTCTTTGTGTGTCTATTAGCCATTTTTACTTCTTCAGAGAAGTCTCTCTGTAAGTTATCGGCTTATATATTAAGTGATTGTTTCTTTGAGGGTTTAATTTTGAAGATTCAATGTTTTGAACTCTAAGTATAGTCTGGATATTAGGTTCTTGTCTGATGTATAGCTGGTAAAAATCCTCTCTCATTCTCTGTTTTCTACTTAGATTAGCTATGTCCTTTGCCATACAGAAACTTTTTTTTTGCAGAAACATTTAAGTTTCAGTCTTTCTTTGATTTGTTGTTTTTCTGTATTTTTTACTTAGAAAGTTTCTACCTGTGCCCAGGAATCCTACCCTTTTCTGCAGTCCTTTCATGGTTTTCAGTCTTAGACTGAGGTCTTATCCATTTTGAATTGATGGTGTTGCAAGGTCTTATATAAGAATCTAGTTTGCTTTCTGCATGTGGATACCTAGTTTTGAAAGCGCTATTTGTTGAGGAGGTTTTCTTTCTTCCAACCTATGTTTTAGGCTCCCTTAGCATATGTTGGATGGATACAGGTCTGTGAATTCATTTCTGTGTCTTCTATTCAGTTCCACTGGTCTTTAGTTCCATTTTTTTGAGGGAGACAGGACCATACTGTGATTTGAAGTTTCATACTAACAATTTGTTGACATTGCTATTCCTCCAACACTGTTCCGCCTACTAAGGAGTGCTTTTGCTATCTAGGATCTTTTTATCCAATCAAACACAATGTTACAATAATACCACCAGCACAACCATGTTCATTGCAGCACTATTCACCATAAATAAGATGTCACTAAATAGATCAAGAAAATGTGCAATATATATAGTGTAATTTTACTCATCTATTAAAAAGAATGATCTTATACCATTTATGTGGGAAAACTTGGAAAAAAATTATATTTGGAGAAGTAAGCCAGACTCAGAATAACAGGTTGCATGGTCTTCTCATTTGTAGTAGATAGAATATAGATAGAAATACATAAATGTTGAGTGGTATTACAAATGGATTGGGTTATAATGGACTCCATATAAAGTTTAATAGTATAATCTATTAGAAAGAATAGGCCAAGGCATAACAAAATGAACACCAGGAAATGGGTACACTCAAGAGAATGAGTGAGTTCAAGGGGAGAGGAATACATGAATGAAAGAAGAGGGTAAGAGGAGGAGAACACAGTCAAGAATTATGGTATATACAGCAGAATTAAGGGAAAAAATGAAAAGGATGGGTCGAAGGGTGATGAGAAGGTTGAAGGGGTAACACCGCTCAAGTTGCATTGTATTTATAAACTGCCTTGTTATATGCTGGTTATTGTGGCTCATGGTGGATGGCTTTTAATCTTTAGCTAATTACAATCACAGTTCAAAGCTAGCCTGGGGGGGAAAGTCCTCTCATCTTCAATTAGCCCCCAAAAAAAGACAGAAGTGAAGACATAACTCAAGTGCCATAGGATTAGCCTTGAGGGAAAAGGCAAAGTGGAGCATAAAACCTGGAATTCAAGCCCCAGCACTGGCACAAAACCAAACAAAGGCTCCTGACATGGGACCCATGGTACATGATCCTAACTCAAGGACTAGTATTGGACAAGCAGAGGCAGAACTCATGAGGCCTTCCTCATTGTCTTCTTCATATGACTGACTTAAGAAGAACACCAAAAATGTAAGCCCAATCTTTTGAAATGTGTGTCTGCTTGAATTACTTCTCACTTGTTGCTAGCAGTCACACTATAATTTACCTGTTCCAAAAACAAATGTAGACCTGCATATATCCCTGGGATGGTTTTAAATATGTTATGTTCACACACACACACACACACACACACACACACACACACACACCATGCACTCATTGCTCAATCCTTTTATTATTGCATTGTGTAAATGTAGGACCTCCAACTTAAGGACACTGTTAGGAATGTCAGGCAGTTACTGACTTCTGAGACTTTGTTAGCAAAACACAATGAAATAAACCACAGTTTCCTGCCCCGACACTTCCCCCACAGAGTATTGGTAGAGTGCCTAGCCACAAAATGCCAGATGGCTCTGAGACACCAATTACTTAAACTAACATCACATACTCTTTGGATGTATCTTTTCATAATGTCCCTGCTGCTATCTTGGGGAACACGAAGCCATACTTGCTTTGTTACAACTAGTCCAGATCATAGTCTCATTAAAAACTTTCCAAAGAATTATACCATCCCAAATGATGAATTCTTCCATGTAGTGCTGAGAGTTGACATCCAAAGCCTAGGGGTAAACATTTGTGAACATGTAGAAAAGCGATACTGATACTAGTATTTTTATACTGAATGGTTCCAAGAAAAGTTGGATAGAATGCTTTATGCTACTTACCACAAACTTGCCTCGAGTTATTTTTATGTCCTTAGGGGGTATGAACAAGACTCCTTGGGCAAGAATCAATGTTGAATTTTCAGTACTCTTCCAAGAGAAAGCAATCAGAATTGAGGTTACCCCCTTTTCAAAATGATCCATTGTGCCCATATGACCACCTTTAAATGATTCCACTATGATTCCAGCTTTATGATTACCAGACAGTAACCTTTCTGCCAAGTAATCTGAGTAGAGGAATCAGGACTGAAATTTCTTACACTCAAGGAAGATAAAGAATACATATAAATAAAAATGTGCTGGAAAGTATAAGTGGCAGAGAATAAACAAATAGAAATAACAAATTAAGATCTTTATTAATTTACATTTTACATAGCAAACTGTGGGGCAATGCAATTGTCACCAATGTTGAAATATAAATGGATTTTTTCCCTGAATTTCCCACTTTCTCTTAACCAGCACCTGTTTAATCCATTCTGAGTTATTTCCAGAGGATGTGGGTAAAACATAGAGGGGTAAAAACCAAAACTTCTTCTAGGTCTCTGGTTTGTATTGTTTTAATCTTAAGGGGCAAAAATGAATCTGTGAGAAAACATGCAAGATGTATACAGGGAGGGATTTTCCCTAAAGAGTAGAAAAAATCTCTACCAGGTTAGGGGGGCAGCAAATATAAGACCTAGGAGGGTGGTTTAGGAGAGAGAGAGAGAGAGAGAGAGAGAGAGAGAGAGAGAGAGAGAGAGAGAGAGAGAGAGAGAGAGAGAGAGAGAGAGAGAGAGGGAGGGAGGGAGGGAGGGAGGGAGGGAGGGAGGAGAGAGAGAGAGAGAGAGAGAGAGAGAGAGAGAGAGAGAGAGAGAGAGAGAGAGAGAGAGAGAGAGAGAGATCTTGTCTCTACTTTCCAGATAAGAATTTCAGTGGGGGAGCAGAAGAAACCCCACCATGCTTTAGGAGATAAAGAAAACTTTTGTATATTTTCACTTCTTAGACCACAACCTAAGAAGTGATGGGTAAAGTAAGTAGACATAAAACATGAAAAATTAACTCATAGATGTCCCCATAAAAGAGTTTCTTGCCAGAGTAGCAAAGAACTAATAGAATGATGTCTCTGATCTCAAGCCTGGTGTGAAAGTGGTATAGTCACTGGCCCTGATACCATAGATAAACAAAAATTGGTATCACCTCAACAATTAACTACATGGATCAATTATCAAGGACAAAAGAGTCCATGAGTTGGGCAAGGAGTTCAAGAACAACATGAGTAGAATAGCACCTTTAGGTACATAAATATCCCTCTTGAACTTTAGCACAGCACAAGAAAAAGAAAGAATTTTAGCATCTGATATTCTGGGGAAATGGAAGCATTGATGAGAAATATAGTTGAAATACAGAAAAATGAAGTTCTCTTTCTTACACCCATGGTTTGTTTTTGTAGAATTTGTACCTGCTGTAATAACATTTACCCCATGAGTTACAGTTTGTATGTTAACTTCAAAAGACATGATTTTCTGCATTTTCTTAATATAATAAACACAGTAGGACTTTGTTTCATGAACTGTAGGCCTATCCAATTAGTATCATTTGTATCATTTGTTCTTTAGCTATATATGATATATATACTTACTCTGTATATTTCTCTTTCAAATTTCAGTGCTTTCAGAATACTGAGCATGTACACAGTATAAAGATACAGACATCTCTCCTCAAACTCTATATTCTATTGTTTCTTATATGAAATGGTATGTTGTGTATGATCATAACTGATGCTTTATAAGACTCCTCTTTACAAACAGAACAAAATTCATATTCAACATAATGATCTCATTAAAGACAGAAAGCATAGGACATAAGTAGATAAGTTATTTACCAAAGGCAAGTTCATTGAAAGTGGGGAAGAAAAGCTCCAAACTCTTCCATTTCTAACTTTCCTTCTCAAACTGATTGCTAGAGCTATTCAATTGTCACTTCAATATATAGTATTCACTTTCCTTTATGTCTTTTCCCCCTTTTCTTCTCTTTCCCTTTTTTGTAGTACACCTTGACTCTTATCATAGGTACTATGTCTTGGTCAACACTTGCATATTAAGTCTGCCTTCAAACTGAATTAGAAGTAATCAGAGACCATGGATGAGTTATTACACTTGAGGAAATATTTACCTTTATGTCTGTACTATTGCCTAAATAGCAATAGCCTTGCCATTCCAGGACTGGTTAAGCTTGTCACTGCCGCTTCTCCCTGTTAAGCAAAATGTCTTTACTTTTCTCTCTTTCTTGATGTTTAGCCTATCCTTCTTCGTCCTCTGCAGCTAAGTATCTGCATTCACTATCTCACCTTTTTTTTTAAATTTTAATGTATAGAGGGGTTACAGTTACATTTGCCAGATAGTAGGTGCATTACTTCTCACGCACTGATACCCCTTCTCATGTTTTTGTCCCCATTTTCCTCCCCCCTACCCCCTCCCAATCATCTTGTTTCCCCCCTTCTCTTTCTGATTTCAAGTAAACAAATAAAAGTATATACAATATACCAGGTAACGAATTCAGATCCAGTAACAACATGAGATTAACCAAAGGGCAACAAAGGAGAAGAGAAATAACATAGTACATTGAGAACAACAATCACACAAGATAAAGCTCTTGTTTCCATATCCTGGAGATCCTTTCATTTAGCCTTGTCCTATATGGCTTTATGTATCTAGGTTTTATGCTATTGTAATCCTCTGCTAGGAGAGTCCTAGAGGTGTACTAATTATGACAAATGAGGGAAACTATAGAGCCTATGTTCCTTTGGGTCTGGCTTACTTCACTTACTATGATTTTTTCCAATTCTTTCCATTTCCTTACAAATGGGGTTTTGTCGTTCTTTCTGATGGCAGCATAGAATTCCATTGTGTATAAATACCACACCTCCCTCACCTTTGATTCACTCTCCAACCTTCTGTTACCTAGCTCCCTGCCCCAAGCAACGAGGTCACCAGTGAACACCTTAATGCTAAACTCATTGAACATTTTCATATGAAATAACCATTATTATAACAAGAACCATCAGAAACACATAGTTGATGAGGAGCAAGAATAACTACGTGCCTTGAACACATTTTTTCTACAAGTGAAATGCTTAAGGAATTTATTATTATGGTTATAGGAACATATAACTATATATGTAAATATATTATAGAAAAGACAAGTGTAGGAAACAGGTTGGACATGGAAAGAAGAACATTGATGTTTTGATCCTTTTAACAGTGAACTGAGTCCCCATTATCAATCTTGAGAGCCATCAATGGCTGAACTCATAAGAACTGATAGGTATAAGGACTAGGAATCCTCTCCTTCAGCATCCTCTTCCCCAGGGTCCTAGGATATCTCTGGACTCTTCCATAGGCACCAATTCCCTCATCTGGACCTCTGTGATCCTAGCTAATTTCTACTCACGTTTCAAATACTCACATAGACATCTTTTTATCAAAAAAGGCCTTCCATTAAATCCTTGTTTAAGAAAACTTTACAACCTCTTCTGTAACACTCATTTACTGTTAGAATTGCTCATTAAATGTCTGTTTTGCTGACTCTGATCTTTAGGAAGACAGATGGAGACCATCTGTCATGTTCAATGACATAGCCCCAGGGCCTGAGAGTGTGTCTGGCACATTATAAGTGCTTCATAATTGTTCACTAATATAGGGAATTGGACTGAACGGACATTTTCTTAATTTTTCCATCATCATTTAGAAGGTGCATCTGTGATAGAGGGAATGGCTAAGTCAGTTTAGGTTTCTCTAACAGAGTTGACTGGGCCAACTGTGATTTCGGGGTCCCAGTATGGTAAAGTTTTGATGAGCACCCTCTTATCTAGGCATCTGTGCATTCACAGCATGGAAAAAGGAACCTAGCAATCCTGAGGGTTTCTCTTTCATAACTTCAATTCCACCTGGCTACACCTTCAGGTGTGAATTAGATTTCAGCAAAGGGTTTTAGGAGTACACAAACATGAAACCCTGAAGAAAGGAGGGAATTGCCATGGTCAGTGCCTAGTCAACTGAGTATTTGAAGAACCTGAAAACACTGAACCAAAAGAAGAAAAAGGAAACATTTATAGTTCATTGTGCATGCTTTGCGAAGGGACAAATTTTCAGTTAGATTAGAAAAGTAAAATTTAGTGATCTGGGGCAGGAGTTTGGCCTAGTGGTAGACTGCTTGCCTAGCATGCACCAAGACCCAGATTTAATCCCTTGGTACCACATACACAGAAAAAGCCAGAAGTGGTGCTGTGGCTCAAGTGGTAGAGCTCTAGCCTTGAGAAAAACCCAAGGACAGTGCTCAAGCCCTGAGCTCAAGCCTAGGACTGGCAAAAAAAAATTAGTGATCTATTGAGCAGAAATTGAGTGTATTACAATGCATTGTGCATATCAGTTGCTAAAAAAGTATATTTTAAATAGTTTTGACACATAAAATAAAAATGTGAAGTAATAGATTTGTTCATTATTTTGAGTAAATCATTCCACAAAAAACTATGTCAAAATATTGAATACTAATCCCCAAAGTATGTAATCTGAATTAACTATTACTTTCTAATCAAAAGCATTTTTTAAAAATTCATCCAAGATCAACTGAGTACTGAAAACAATACTGCATGTTAGAAAATAGTATTAATCAATGATAATTTTTCTTAACTACAATATTATAGAATATAATTATCTAAGTATTTAGGAGTAAAGTATCATAAAGTACACACAGCAACATGTCCTCTGGTTATTTTAATTTTAAAAAAAAGATGTATATGTAAAAATAAATTAAAAGCATCAGATAGAAAAGGTCTTGGAAAAGAATTTCTCCATAAGAAAGAACTAGAACATGAAATTCAGATTAATATGAAGAAAGGCTTTCTAGCAATTAAGATTTTTTTTTAAAATGGCATGTGTCAGTCAGAGCAGTTGTCAAGTTCCCAGACCCTGCCCTGGCTCACATAGTCATGACTCTGACAAAGTCTTTCCTTGCTGGACAGAGACAGAAAATAAGAACTCTTAAGGTGTTTCTAGACTTTTAGTTTTCCTCTGTAAGTGAAGACCATTAACACAAATGTATTATCCCTTTTCACCCAAAGCCATTCCAAGTGCAAAAAGAGGGAACATACCATTTCCTATTCTTCCTGCTACCTATAAACAGTCTTTACATACGAAGCAAATGCAAGAGTATTAAATGCAAAGAGAAGAAGGCTGAGGAGAACATACTATCCCTAAGTGATGACAGAGACCATGTGAAGAACCATGATGCAACATGTATACACACACCACAATCAGTCTTTTAACCAGTGAACCATCAATGACTTGTGTCACTTCCCCTTTTTACTTTTTAGAAGAGTACATCTGTTTCCATGCAAGAAAACTCAGTGGAAATTTGAAGTAAATTTCTAGATGACTATCTAGAATAGATTCCATTTAAAAAACATTTAACCCTGATGTGTCTATCAATTTTATATCATTAATTGTTCTAAATTCTCCTCCATTATTTCCACAAAGGAACAATTTCAGATCAAGAGCAATACTGTAGGCTTTCTCCTAAATTACATTGGCTATATATCTATTATACAGATACTGGGGGAAAATTACAATTTGTAGTGGATGAACCCACTTTCCTTCTCTCAGAAAATTGTTTCATTTTTCTCTCCAGAGAAAATTTCATATTTTTTCCAGTTCTTGAAATCCAAATGACATACAGAAAAAGAAAAAATATTCATATATGCATATGTATGCAACTTCCAGGAAATATTAAACTTTTTCAGAACCTTTCTGAGTTATTCTATTTCTATTTAGAAAGTCACTGAAATGACAAGTTCTCAAATAAGGAATTCCCCCTGATTGTAACCCTAGAAGGTTATTATTCACTTGGTAATTCCCAAAGGTTAGTGGAATGCCATGAAATCTTTTTACCCTTCTGTCCTTTCTTTAAAGAAGCCACCTCTAAGTGCCAGTGATTGTATATAGAAATCTCTTCTTGAATACTTGTTAAATATTATTTGAAATATGATGTAAAAATCAATGTCAATAAATTCTTTAATAAAAAAGTCCCCCAAAAAAAGAATCCACCTGTTTCCAACCAATTCATTTATCTCTACATGTCTATGACTTAACTGTCACTGGGAGACACCTTCTGATGTTTATTGTTGTATTTGTTGAAAAACCACTAAAGATTATTATTATCATCATTATTATTTTGTGGCTGGCACTAGGCCTGGAATTCAGGACTTGGGTGTTGTCCCTGAGTTTTTGTGTGCAAGGCTAGCACTCTACCACTTGAACCACTGCTCTACTTCTAAATTGTTGGTGATTTATTTAAGATAAGAGTCCCAAGGACTTTCCTGCCTGGGCTGGCTGGCTTTGAAAAATGATCCTCAGATTTCAACCTCCTAAGTAGCTAGGATTACAGATGTTAGCACCCAGCTAGAAACTTTTTTAGTTAAAACAATAACAAAGCAGGTCTTTGAAAGCACATTCTGTGTAAATAAAAAGGCAAAAGAGAAAAGTACAGATAAAAGCATAGCCATGCCAGCAGATGCTATACCCACATACAAAATCAATTTTAGACTTTTCAGTTTCTCCTATATTCCTTTGCATTTTCTGTAGAGAGTAATAGAAGCCATAGATAATTTTAAAATGGGTTAAAAAATAATGTGTTCAAAACATAATGGGTCAAATGCCAGGCATGGTGGCTCATACCTGTAATTGTAGCTACTCTGGAGGCTGAGATCTGAGGATCGTGGTTCAAAGCCAGCCTAGGCACTAAAGTCCAGGAGACTCTTATCTTCAATTAACCACCAGAAGAACAGAAGTGGCATTGTGGCTCAAGGGGTAGGGCAGTAGCCTTGAGCTGAAGGGTTCAAACCAGGCCCAGAGTTCAAACCCAACTACAGACCAAAGAAAACCATAATGGGTCAAAAAGATAGATGAAACATACTGGGTTAAAAACATAATAATAGGTTCAAAAGACAAAACAATAACATCCCCATAGATCCTCCAAACATAAAACCCACATCTCATAATTCTTACTAATAGCTCCTATCTGTGACGAAAGCATCAGTGAGAAGAAATGACAAGAGCTCATCAGGGATCAGGGCTGAGTCTACATCATCAAACCTGATGACACAGTGAGCTCTGAACACATATCTGTTTGACAGAATGATGAACTAAATATTAAGCTGAAATGTAGTTGGTCTTGCTGCTCGGGAGGTGAAGACTAGTAGGATGGCTGTTTGAGGTCATTCAAGACACAAATGTTCATGTTCATTTCAACCACTAAAACGCTAAACTGGAGCGGTGGCTCATGCCTGTAATCCTAGTAACTCATGAGGCTGAGATCTGAGGATCGGTGCAAAGCCAGCCCAGGCACGAAAGACCGTGAGACTCTTATCTCCAATTAATCACTAAAAAATGGGAACTGGGGATGTGGCTCTAGGGTTAGGGCAGTAGCCTTGAGCTGAAGAGCTCAGAACATCCCAGAGTTCAAGCCCCATGACACACCAAAACAAAACAACAACAACAAAAAAGCTAGATGCCTTCCATTATAGCTACACAGAAAGGATATAAAAGAAGAAATACAATCCAGGCAAGAACAGGCAAAACACTGATACTCTACGTCATAAATAACCAAAAGTAAAAAAGGCTAGGGGACATGGTTCATGGTTCAATGGTTCAAATGGCAGAGTACATAACTAGTAGCACAAGGTCCTGAGTTCAAACATCAGTACTACCAAAAATTTAAAAATTGTTAATGAATATCAAATAGAGCTAATGGTTGGGACAGACACATGCCCTCTTGCGGAAACTTCCTTTCAGATAGACTGAGATCAAATATTGATTCCATGGGCTTAATTATAACTCAGCTACATCTAACCTACATCTCTTATTAGCTTTTAATTTTTTTTCTTTTGACTTCAAATTTCTCTTATGACTAAGTAATTTATTATATTTATTATACTACTGATCAAAAGTCTCCTTTAAATTTCGATAGCAACTAAGGTACAAAAATAACTCATTTTCAAAAGCACATCAAAGACTCAGACACTGAAAAGAATTCAACCCTAACTTTCAATAATCTGACATAAAGCTCCAAACAGTGTTAGAATTAGATTTGACAACCACCAAGAGGCCTTTCATGTGACCCCCATCCAGAATGGAACTTTAGTCATTTCTCAAGTTGGCGACGGACAAATAAGTCTATGTATTTTCTGAAATTGAGCTCTGTGCAAGGTAGAAATAAGGAAACCGATTCCTTGTGTTCAGATCTATTAAAAAGTTGCTTCCTTTTTTGTAGTTCTATACCACAAGGGTGGCTTTGCTTGCTTTTTGCTGAATGTAGTATTGGCTGGATATTTAGTTTCACTTTTTCAAAACAAAAAAATCATGAAAGTTCAAGAAAACTTTGCTCAATACCACATAAAATATTTCTTCATCATAAAATTTACCACCCCAGAATTTTTTCCTAATTTCACAAATCTGATTATACTGCATTTTCACAAAACTAATTGCCTTCAGAATTAATAGCATACTTCAAATTGTGAGTTATAAAATGTGTGCTGAACACCCCATTTAATACTTTCATAGAAATTTCCTATTTATTTCTTAACCAGTTATGAAGAAACCTCTTAAAATAAGATTAAGTTCAAGTGCTAAATAATTGACAAAAGAGAGTGAATTTGTTTAGTATGTGCATTTTATATGACCATCAATATTTAATGCATTTAAATCTCATATTCTAATATGGTTATTAATATTATCAAATAGTCATGGATGGCAACACTAATTCCCACAAAAGTACTGTAATACTTTAAAGTATATTATTTATATACTAATGTTTACCTAGGTTTTTTTTGTTCATCTACAACACTGATACTTTTTGCTTTTTGAAGTCATGTCTCACTATTTCGCTCAGACTAGTGTAGAACTTGTGACCCTCCCACCTCCACCTCCTGAATTACTAAGATTACAGACAGATATGTGTCACCATACTTGGCTCCTCTACAACACTAATACATTTTAAAGAAATGAACACAATAACTAATTATGAATCCTACCAGTACCATACCAAAAAATACATCAGAGTGGTGTCTTTAAAGTACATATAAGACTGGGACTAGGAGTTTAGCCTAGTGGTAGACTGCTTGCCTAGCATGCATGAAGACCTCAGTACCACATACATAGAAAAAAGCCAGAAGTGGTGCTGTGGCTCAAGTGCTAGAGCTCTAGCCTTGAGAAAAAAAATCCAAGGACAGTGCTCATGCCCTGATCCCAAACCCAGGTCTGGCAAAAATAAAACAAAGCAAGCAAGCAAGCAAGCAAGCATATATAAGATATATATATATATATAATATATATATATAAGATATATATAAGATAGTGTTTTCATGCAATTTAAGGCAGTATAAAAGAAATGGAGCCAAGGAATTTGTTGTATGAAAAATAGTAAAGTTCAGCTGGGGCAGAGTGGCTCAACCCTGTAATCCTAGCTACTCAGGAGGCAGAGATCTGAGGATCAGGGTTCAAAGCCAAACTGGGCACAAAAAGACCTGAGACTCTTATCTTCAGTTAACCTCTAGAAAATGGAAAGTGGGGCTCAGCTTAAGGGTAGGGTGATAGCCTTGAGCTGAAGAGCTCAGGGACAATGCCCAGGCCCAGGGGTAGGGTGGTAGCCTTGAGATGAAGAGCTCAGGGATAGCGCCCAAGCTGAGTTCAAGCCCCATGACCCACACAAAAAACAAATAGTAAAGCTCAAAAAAGGTGTACAAGCTGAGCCATCTGCCAGTGACAATGAGAGGATGGCAGAATCTCATGCAGGATTCAGGACTTTAGAATTCCATATTTGAGAGTTTGTAAGTGGATGTTGTTAAAAACTAGCGCAAAGGGGCAGAAGTGGCCCACGTCTTTCATCCTAGTTACTTGGGAGCCTGATATGTGAGGATCATGGTTTGAGGTCAGCCCAGCTGGGAAGGTCCATGAAACTTATCTCCAATGAACTACCAGAAAGCCAGCTGTGGAGCTGTGGTTCAAGTGGTAGAGAGCTAGCCTTGAGCCCAGCACACACACAAAAATAAATAAAACAAAATTTTAAAAAGGAGTATAAGTACAACAGTGTTCATTGCAGCACTATTTACAATAGCAAAGATATGGAACCAACCCAGATGTCCCTCAGTTGATGAATGAATCAACAAGATGTGGTATTTGTACACATGGAATTCTATGCTGCTGTCAGAAAGAATGACATTGCTCCATTTGTAAGGAAATGGAAGGACTTAGAAAAAATCATATTAAGTGAAGTAAGCCAGACTCAAAGGAACTTAGGCTCAATGGTTTCCCTCATTTGTCACAATCAGTAGAAACCTTGGACTCTCCTAGCAGAGATTTACAATAGAGCAAAACCTAGATACATAAGGCCATACAATATGACGCTAAATGAAAGGACCTCCAGGATATAGAAACAAAAGTCATATAATGAGTGATTGTTATCCTTAATTTACTATGTTATCTCTCATCTCTTTTGCTGTCCCTTGGTTATCTCATATTGTTACAGTATCTCACCTTGTTATCTGATATATTGGATATATGTGTATTTGATTATTTGAAATTGGATAGGGAAGGGAGGAAAACAAGATGAGGGGTGGGGGTGGGGGAAGGGAAATGGGGACCAAGACATGAGAAAGGGTATCAATGTATGTGAAGTAATGCACCTTCTATCTGGCGAATATAATGTAACCCTTCTATTAATTACAATAAAAATATATGAAAAAAATAATTTAAAAAAGGAGTATAGATGTGGACAGAATGTTTTCCATCATCAATGCTATGGTGAAAACCCTAAGTAGATAAAAACTCTACTAAGGAATTAGAATACAAGAGAAAGGACCAATCCAGTGATAGACAGTGGAAAGAGAAAGGGCACCAGAGAAGTAAAGACTGGGGATGTTATAGTGATCCACAAAGATGGAAAGATTTTCAAAGAAAGAGTTTCAACATATCACCTGCAGTTGAAAAGAGCAAAAGGAAGAGGTTTTCAAAGGCCCTTGATTTCCACTAGAAATACATCACTGTGTCACAAGGGACCTATTTCAGAACTCTTAAGTTTCAAGAACCTTATTCAATTTCAAAGTTTATAAACAGAACAGATCATGAAACACTGAGGGCAAATGTAGACCTATTTATTGGAACACCTGGTCATGAGAAGGAAGGAAATGCATTCAAAGGTCAGCAAGTTAAGCTCCAGAATCCAAAGAGAAATCTTTAAAGTTAATTTCTCACTGAGCATAGCTGATGTCAGAAAACAGTAAAAAGGGAAAGCATGACAACACTAAGAAAGGTAGCAAGGCAAGGTGAGGGTTCAATATCTAAAAAACCACCATCAAGGATGTATTCCAAAGTCAGAAAGGAAAGTTGTTGACTTTAAATTTTAGAATAGAACTAATAGTATTAACATTTACTGAGCAAAATCAGTGTGCAAACAATTATTCAAAATACTTTATGTGTATTAGCTCTGTAAATATAAAACTCTTAAAAAAACAGTAGCTATCATCCTTTATACTTCACTTAAGAGGACATTAAAATGGAAAGAATTTAAGTAAACTGCCCCAAATCATCTAGAAAGTCTGAGACATTGTTCAAGTAGATCTATAAACCTTTAAGCGCAACTGTTGGATGTTCCTATTTTCTATAAATTTTCCAGAATTATAAGGTGTAAAAATGCAATGTTGAATTTATCTAAATAGCAGAAATTACACTCTTTTTTTTCCTTTGCCAGTCCTGGGGCTTGAACTCAAGGCATGAGCACTGTCCTAGAGCTTTAACACTTGAGCTACAGCACCACTTCCAGCTTTTTTCTGTGTACATGGTACTGAGTAATTAAACCTGGGTCTTTGTGCATGTTAAGCAAGCACTCTACCACTAAGCCAAACTCCTGGCCTCAGAAGTTACATTCTTCTAATGAATCTATAAGCTGACATTGAAGTATAGGCTTGCCTATAATCCTAGCTACTCAAGAAGCTGAGAGCCAGGAGAGCACAGTTCCCAATTAACCCAGACAGAGCAAGCTCCAAGCTTTAAGTTCAAACCCAAGTACCACAAAAAAGATAGAAAGAACAAAAGAAAAAAAGAAAGAGAATAAATCATTCATGCACAAACACATAATTTATAACCACACAGCTTCTGATACTTAACGTACATATTGTCCTTACAATATTTGCTGCCTTGGTTATGCTTAGAAAGGGCTCCAAAAGTAGAAATCAATGAATTCTTGTTCTTTTTCAGGTCTATTAATGGCACAAAATAATGGATTTCATTGTGCCTGGTTCATCCTTGCATTCACTGAACTTCAGTTCCATTCTCTGACCCTTCCTCTATTGACTTCCACTTCTTAGAAGTCTCTTTCCACTTTCACAGCTTGTTTGTTTGTTTGTTGTTGTTGTTGATTACACATATAAGGAAAAAATAAACCTGTGCGCTATTTGTCTCTCTGGATCCGGTTCATTTTGCTTACCATGATAGCCTCTGGTTCCATGCCTTTTCCTACAGTTGACATGATTCTGTTTGCTTCTGGCTGTACAATTCTCCATTGTGCATGCATATCACATTTGTTTGATCCATTCATCAGCTGATTGGCACATACCAAGGCTGATGAATAATTTGGCTACTGTGACAGGCAGTTATAAGATTGCGTGTATGGAATCCCTGTTGTATGCTGACTACTAATTTACATTCACCTCAATAGTTCAAAAGGAATCATTCTTCCTGTAGCTTCACCAATATTTGCTACTTTTTGTTTTCTTGATAATGACCATTGTCTGTGGGGCAAGATAGGATCTCATTGTTATTTTGATTTTCATTTTCTAGGGGTTAATGATTTCTTGTCTTGTGGCAATTTCCCCTTCATAAGGGTAAATCCAGTGATTTCTTTGGGTGGAATGCGCAAGCAGAATGAGAAATTATATAGTGGTCACAACTCCTTCACAGAGATGTGTTCCAAGACCCTTATGGATGCCTAAAACTACAGCTAATTCATACATATGGGTGTGTTAAGTTTATTTTTTTTAAGTTGACACATTAAGAGATTAAAAATAAGCTAATATTAAAATAAAACAAGCTTAGAAGTGGATGTTAAAATCCAGAATATCACAATTTCAAACCATCCCAGAATGAAAAGTTCAGAAAGAGCCCTGGCTGGAGGCATGCGTCAGGCAGTAGAAAGCCAACTGAGACAAGCACATCAAGCATCCACATGGCCCTGAATTCAAACCCCCAAATCACCAAATAGATAAATATTAGTTTGCTAATATAGCATAATAAATACACTTAAAACAGATTGTTTCTACTATTTTTCAGTTAATATTTTCACATTGTAGTTAACTGTAGAAGCTTCAGGAAAGAAGGCTTTCAAGTGGATAGTGGAGAAAAAACATATAAGATTTATTTCCATAACTCATTTCAAGGAGAATAAAAATTGCCTCTTCTTGTAAAAAATAATAACTAACAGGGGGCCAGTGACCCGCACCTATAATCCTACTTACTCACAGGCTAACATCTAAGGATTACAGTTCAAAACCAGCCTCAGCAGGAAAGTCCATAAGTTACTTATCTTTGAGTAAACACCAAAAAAGAAGTGAAGCTGTGGCTCAAGTGGTAGAGTGCTAGTTTTGAACACACAGTGACAGCACCCAGGCCCTGGGTTCAAGCCTCAGTTTTCCGAGTGTGGGTGAGGGAAGGGGGGAGGGTAGGAACCATTACACTTTTCTTTCTAGCCACTCCAAGACCTACCTTGGTAAGAATCCAGAGAAACAAGTCATTATTAAACCAAAGAGAAATGGCATCTCAATCATCTGCCATTTAATAAATTCCAAAGTTGCTTTTCTGCTTTTTCTCACTTTTTCTGTTGAATTTGAAGCTCTGGAATAAAATAAAGTTGTCCTTAATGTTATATATAGAGAGAGGTACAGGGAAACTCAACTCTTAGAACTCTAGCTTCTAGACCTATAAATCTACTCAGCAATGCCATTTCCTAGAATTATTTTTTTGTAATAGTTTGTAGTTAGGTCTTAACATAGTACCTAAAATATAGTAAAATATCATTTTATCTAAACTCGAGCCACTTAATCAGCCCTTGGTGCCCTTGCTGGTGGCAGTACTGATAGAGTTGTGAGGTGACAAAGACTCATGGGGAAGCAGGAAGCTTCCTAAACCTTAACATACCTTACCAATAGTAGAAGAATTATATAATTTCAGACAGCAAAAAGCTAGGCAAAGTTTCCAAGACAAAGTATATATTTTGGTAAAGGATTATACTCTTACCAATAATAGTAGTCTCTATAAATATCTATATCCTACATATATTACTTGCTTGATCAAATATCTCAAACTCATCCAAGCCAATCTTTGCTGCCATTTCTGAGATACTGCCCCAGAGTCTAGTATTTGCGTTGACTCTTGATGTAACTTCTGTGTTTCTCTTACTGTGGCTGAAGTTCCTCAGTGATTCTGTTCCCTACTGGCAGCTAGCACAAAGGATAACACAGGAGAAAGAGAATTGTAACTAATAGAAATAACGTGAACAACAATTACAACAGGAAATGTGGGTCAACCCCAGATCTCTTTATCTACAGATAAGAAAACACAAGATATTAGGAAGCTATAAGAAAAGAAGTGCTCAGAAATAAAGAAAATAAAAGTCAAAACCTCATTTCCAGTATTTACCACTTACATTCAGTTCAATCTTGGTTAAAGCCAATGCAATAGTCTGTAGCAAGGTAAACGCATTTAGAATGTTGCCTAGCAGGAGTAAGAGGAGAGGTGTAGTCTAATTGATTTTATAGACATATAACTTGAAGCTCCAAATGTACCCAGAGATCATCTCTTCAGCATTTGTGTAGAGCAGAAATTCAGATTAACTAACACCTTTGGAAATAATGAAAACCTAAATAAATGACATTTGGGTAGATAAAGTAGGCAAAGATTCCTGAATTATGTTTATTAAAGGCTTGACTCTAGAGATGGATCTTTATGATTGGATCTTGAGCATGATAAGTTTTTCATTGATGAGTTCATAACTGAATGGGCTATTAGTTGTAGATCCTAAGAAATAGGCCACTGAAGGTGTGCCTTTGAAGAGTTTCTTCTCTCCTCTCTCTCCCTTTCTTCTCTTCTTCCTCCCCCTCCCTCCCCCCTCCCTCCCTCCCTCTCTTCTCCCCCCTCTCTCCCCCCTGCCAATGATGTTCAATCTCACTACTACCCAGAAAGAGTGGAGACCTTATTAACTCACTCTGATTATTTAATGAATAAGTTTTGCTTGCATATTTATGTTGCTTATCTAAGTGTGAATTATTTCATTCTTCCCTGTTGACCTGTTTTGCTGTTCTTTCTCACAAGTCAACATTTGGTCAACATGAAGTATATGTAAATTTCCATTTTTGAAAGCCAAGTTTCAAAAGAAAACAATCTCTTTAAAAACCATCATGTCTGGACCGGGAGTTTGGCCTAGTGGTTAAAGTGCTTGCCTAGCATGCATGAAGATCCGGGTTTCATTCCTCGGTACCACATATAGAAAAAAAGCCGGAAGTGGTGCTGAGGCTCAAGTGGTAGAGCTCTAGCCTTGAGAAAGTCCAAGGACAGTGCTCAGGCCCTGAGCTCAAGACCAGGACTGGCAAAAAATAAATAAATAATTTTTTTTAAAAAAAGACCATCATGTCTTTATATTTAACTTTACCATTTACAAATTTTGTGAAATTCATATATGTTGCCCTATTTTAATTCACCTTGAGGCTACCTTGAGTGGATTAGCATAGGTGACAAAGTACAGCAGGGCCTCTTAGAGACAAACCAGGGACTGGATAGAATCTGAAACTAAGTCTATTGATCGAAATGATCGCTCATTTTTTTTCCCCCAGTATACTTGTCCTCCTGATTTCTAGGCCAATCCATTATGCCCATTGCTTTCACTTAGAAAAGTGAAATGCCAACAGCCATAGAAAAGTTGGCAGGAAGCTACTCCAACAGGTCATGTTTCATTAAGCTGTAGTAGTGAGCACAGAAGGTTCTGGAAATTTCGTGAACTTCTCTATTCTTTGTGGCACACAAGTTTCATTACCCTTGATCAAATACAAGATTTTCTCCAGTCAGTCCACAGCTTCCAAATGGAAGATAAAAGCACAAGGAAGTGAAAGAAGAATTAACATCCCAGTCAAAAACTCAGTCAAAGGCAGTGTTTTTCCAATGAGCTAATAGGAAAGGAAGTGTTTCCTGAGACACAGGGAGAGAGGAGGAAGACTTCTTCATGACAAGGCGATGCTCTCTTGTGGAGATGAGCAGCAATTTCATGTGGCCCTTTCAATAAACAGGTATTGTCAGACAAGCTATCATCACTGGTAAAACAGACACTAAAAGTTATCAGTGTCTTCACATTTTTTTTTTGAATGAACTCATTTTGCTTTTTACCTCTTTTCCATTTCTGTAATAGAATGTGAGTCTGTGTATGGATTTAGAGAACTCAGATTTAAGCTTGGGGACTTGATTTAGGCAGGTGTGGTACTAATCAAAACATTCTCTAAGCCCTTTTTTGCTTTAGTTTTGTATGGCTTTATTTAATCTTAATTACTTCTTTTGTACTGTTTCCAAATATGCTCAACGGAGGGTTGGAACTTGGAGATGGGATATAATTTGGTCTACACTACTTCAGTTAAAAGTATGCCTGGTTTTCTCTGTATATTTTGTACTCTAAACCACAACACCAATTCTTCCCTAAATCTCATGCATGCAGGCTGTTCCATGAAGTGCTGAAATATCTGACTCATCATCTCATGGTGTCATTCCTTAAAATAATTTCTCTCCTCTTTCCATATGTATAGATATAAAGAGAGATGTAGATATATATACATATATACTTGTGTATGTATATATTATATTCTTTAATGGAACTAATAGGCTTTATATAAAATGGGACTAACAGAATTTAACATATATATATAATAGAGCTAATAGGATGCATGTGTGGAGATATATATATATATATATATGCATGTATATATATATATCCAATTCCATTTCTCTGGATTCAGCCAATATATTCAAAATGTCATTCCTATGCATAATCAATAGATTAGTGATATTCTCCATTTTTGTACTATGTCTGTGAAATATGGCTTCCATTTCTCAAAGTGGCAACATTTCAGGTGCTTATTAAATACTGCCTGTGGCAAGAACACATGAACACAAGATCATAGCAATTACACAATGAAGAAAAAAGAATGTATGAGACCAGGATTTGAACTTCATTCTATCGCTGAGGCTTGGTGAATATTACATACAATCTTTACCAGAGGTCTTTCCTGAGCCTTAATTCCTACTTTGGAAAGCTGTGCTCAAGATTCCATGGAAAACCTTTCAGAGAACATTTGGCAAAGGGCAAATGTTCATTAAGCACCAGGTATTTCTTTCTCTCTGACACTTCCTATTTGCTATACTGCTGTCCTTCTTCAAAGAAAGAATCTGTGTTGGTTCCATCTTTGTTTCTCCGAACTGGTACAATGGGTCATAGACAATAAATATTTGTGGAATTCATGAATGGTCTTGAGTTACTAGAATGAAACATGTCTGCTTTGTAATGGAGAGCTTCCTTTCATAAATACGCCTCGAAGACACTTTGGCAAGACTTGCAAGCTGTAGTGCTATTGACATTATAGTGGGTGGTCCACTGGAGAGATGAACCATAGCTCCAGTTGGGGACTTGAGAGAAAAGACTGTCAAGCTCAAGGAAATGTGGCAGCATCATAAATAAAACAAGCCAGACCTCACTGACAAAAGTACACCGGATCTTTTCAGCCATTTCTACGTGTAATTTTCCATTAGTGAGGACATGTTTGACAAGCATTAATGAGATGGAATGTATCATGAGAGAAAAAACAGGAAGCATATTCACCCTAAAAAAGAAAATTCTAGATGAAAACATTTTCCCCTGCCAGTGAGCACATTAGAAACGTAACTCAGGGTTGTGGGTAGCTCAGTGGCAAAGCACTTACCAGCATGCACAAAGAAAGCCTTGGTTTAATACCCAGCATCAGAAAAAACAAAATCTATTTGCAAAAGTATAAAAACACAGAATTTTTTTAGAAATATATCACAATGCAAAGATAAATGAAGGATCGCCAAGGGAACAGAAACAACATATTCATATTCATCTGTTGTCATAATATTGTTGCCATCCTTAGCACATTCTCAATGCTATGCTCAGCTCAGACTTTAGGTAAAACTGATATTAGGATATCCTAATATTGTTCAGTGAGTAGTACTTTGTGTTCTCTTGCCAATATGGGGGGAAAATAACCTGCCTTTTCTATGAAATCTACCTTACACATGAGCTTCCCTGCAGATATTTTCTCTCCTTGCCATGTATACGTTCTCCTCCTGTGCCTGAACTCTTGGAAATCCAGATGGGCAGTTAACTGGTTTGTTAGACTGTTTCCTCATAAACTGCAATGATGGTCAAAATACTGAGTAAGCAATTCACTCAGAAGGAAAACTTCCAAAACTATTGTTCCACAGTAATGCTATAGCTGGCCATTAAATGACTGTTTCAACCAGGGGATAGGAAAGATTTTGAATGCTCCCAACACAAAGAACTCAGAAATACTTGAAGTGATAGATAAAACAATAATCCTCATACAATCATTATATTTTCAGTATCTGTATCACTATACACAATAAATATAAAGTTATCATATATCACTAAGTAATCTCCTTTAAATTAATCACATGCAAAAAAGAAAACATAAGGTAACATTTTCTGATAGCTAGAAATGTATTTAATGCCTTAAACTAAGAAAGTTGGCACATCTGAAACATAACCACAAGCCCAGTAGGTATAAAATCTTTTGGTCTGAAAAAGGATGATTTGAAGATGAATAATCAACTCATTGATATGAAAAACTACAGTAAGCCATAGACATAATTCTTTGGTAAGAACAGTCGTTTATTAACAAGTAGACTCAGAAGGTAAATTTATTTGTAATAGATTTTTAATTACCTAACATTATTTTGCCTGGGGCTTGAACTCAGCGTAGACACTGTCCTTGGACACTTTTTGCCCAAGGCTAGTGTTCTGCCACTTAAGCTACAATGCCACTCGGCTTTGCTATATAGAAGAATAGAACCCAGGGCTTCATGCAAGCTAGGCAAGCATTCCACCAGTAGGCTAAATTCCCAACCCTTCCTAACAATTTTTAAATCATGTTAATTTTGCTATGGGACAAAATTCCCATTCTACAAGTTCAATGGAGCAGAGAATTAGGTGCCATGAAGGTATTTATAGCTGTAACCCTGAATGTCATGAGATTGAGAATCTCATAAGAGAAATTCATAAGATTCCTGGCATTTCATTGTTATGAGACTACCGAGGCCTCTTTTTCTTGTGAATTTCCACAGAAAACCATCAAGTATCACGATTTGTCCTTAGGTTACTGTATGCAATTATTCAACAAATATTTATTCATTGTTGCTCTGTGGCAATGTAGGTACAAGAAACACAGCCTGACCCTTGTCCTAGGAAAAATGTATGAACAAAGGCTGTCAAACCTGAAGCATGTGGAAACTTTCTTTTTTCATATATTTTTATTGTAATTAATAGAAGAGTTACATTATATTCACCAGACAGAAGGTGCATTACTTCACATACATTGATATCTTTTCTCATGTCTTGGTCCCATTTTCCGCCCCCCACCCCAACCTTTATATTGTTTTCCCCCCCTTCCCTATCCAATCTCAAATAACCAAATACACATATATATACAATATATTAGATAACCAGGTGAAATACTGTAACAATATGAGATAACCAAGGGACAGCAAAAGAGATGTGAGATAACATAGTACATTAAGGACAACAATCACTCATTATATGGCTTATGTTTCTATATACTAGAGGTCCTTTCTTTTCGCATCATACTATATGGCCTTATGTATCTAGGTTTTGTTCTATTGAAAAATCTCTGCTAGGAGAGTCCAAGGTTTCTACTGATTATGACAAATGAGAAAAACCACTGAGCCTATGTTCCTTTGAGTCTGGTTTACTTCACTTAATATGATTTTTTTCCTAAGTCTTTCCTAAGTCCTTCCATTTCCTTACAAATGGGGTGATGTCGTTCTTTCTGACAGCAGCATAGAATTCCATTGTGTATGAATACCACATCTTGTTGATCCACTCATCAACTGAGGGGCATCTGGGTTGGTTCCATATCTTTGCTATGGTAAATAGTACTGCAATGAACATTGTTGTGCTAGTGGATTTAGTCTGTCCTTGTTTCTGGATGATTGGGTAAATGCCAAGAAGTGGAATTGCTGGGTCATAGGGGAGTTCTTTGTTTAGCCTTTTGAGGAACTGCCATACTGCTTTCCATAGTGGTTGAACAAGTTTGCACTCCCACCAACAGTGTAGTAGTGATCCCTCCTGGCCACATCCCCTCCAGCATCTATTGTTAGTAGATTTCTTAATCATGGTCATTCTAACTGGAGTGAGGTGGAATCTTAGAGTTGTTTTGATTTGCATTTCTTTTATGGCCAGAGATGTTGAGCATTTCTTCATGTGTCCATAGGCCATTCTTGTTTCTTCTTCAGAAAAGACTCTCTTTAAGCCTTTGGCCCATCTTTTAATGGTTGTTTCTTTGGAGATTAGTTTGGGAGTGATTCAATGTTTTGAGCTGTTGATATATTTTAGATATGAGGCCTTTGTCTGTTGTATGGTTAGTGAAGATCTTCTCCCACTCTGTAAGCTTTCTAGCTATGTCCTTTGTCATACAGAAGCTCTGCAGTTTAATGCAGTCCCACTTATCCAGATGGAAACTAACTTTCTTTCTGTGTGTGTCTCTCTCCAAATCGTTGCTATAATACAACATGATGATTAAGACAATGAATTTAGAATACCAGAATTTATAATACTAGAGTTAGTAATCTACTTCCACTAAGATTTTTAAAGTCATAACAATAGGTAGGTAGATGATAGAATACAAAGAGAGAGACAGGAGAGAGAGAGAACATGACATCATAATGTTCATATTCTTCATAGTGATCCATAAATCCTATAATAACTGTCTAAGAGTTGAGTTTTATCACAAGTACATTGGTTTTCTGACATTTTTTTACAATTAATGTCAGAAGGCATTCCTTAAATATTTTTTAATCATTCTGCTTGACCTTACTTTTTCCTCGCTTTTGTGAACTATTGGCCAATGAGACAGTTTCATTTTCACTTTTTCAAAATGATAGTATTAAAAAACAGAAGTGAAAGTATGAGTCATATTATTATCAGGAGCTCATAGACAGATACCCATTTATAACTCAGAAAATCAGGGGGTATTTCCAAGCTGATGTCATTTATAGAAAGAATGCTAGGGCTTGTGGGAGAATGAAAAAAATTACCTAGACCAACTGGGGATTTAGAATGCATGTGGGATATTTTCAGCTAATAAGCTTTTACCAAAAACATTTTAAAGATCAGTATATGCTTCATATATTCTATCCTAGACATTACAAAACAAAGGATAATTTATGGTTACACTTTTAACTCTGATAACAGAAAATGAGATTCTACTTTAGAAATCATAATATCTGTCAAGAGTTACTTTTATTTTTAGCGGTTATATAGTCCCAAAATTATCATAAGATCTCATGTTATTATTTTACTTTTTTTTCTTTTTTTAATATTTTTTATTATAATTAATAAAAGGGCTACATGATATTTGCCAGATAGAAGGTGCATTAATTCACATACATTGATACCCTTTCACATGTCTTGGTCCCCATTTCCCTCCCCCCCCACCCCCCCACCCCCCCCCATCTTGGTTTTCCCCCTTCCCAATCTAATTTCAAATAACCAAATACAAATATATCCAATATATCAGATAACAAAGTGAGATACTGTAACAATATGAGATACCCAAGGGACAGCAAAAGAGATGAGAGATAACATAGTACATTAAGGACAACAATCATTCGTTATATGGCTTTTGTTTCAATATCCTGGAGGTCCTTTCAATTAGCTTCATACTATATGGCCTTTGGGACTTGAACTCAGGGCCTGGGTACTGATCTTGAGCTTTCTCAAGGCTCTTCCATTTGAGCCACAGCACCATTTCCAGCTTTTTCCATTTGTGGTACAGGGAATCAAACCCAGGGCTTCATGCATGCTAAGCAAGTAATCTACCACTAGGCCACTCTCTGGCCCCTATTATTTTACCTTCAAGGAAGAAAACAACTGTAATCCCTGATCAAATTATCTAAATTAATTGGCTGTATTTTATCCTTTTTTCACAGGAAAAATAAACATAAATCCTATCTTTTTCTTATCACTCTAGGGCTTTTACCCTTTCTCCACTATATGCCACTATATTTAAATTCTTCAACAACTTAAAAAGATTATAGTATATGTTAAATAAATTAATGATCTTACAAAGAAGAAACATTCCCCAGAGGATATTTTTCTCTACTTAGAACGTGTTTTGATCGTTAGTTCTGCCATATTTACTGCTATATTGAATGGTTGGCTATCTGGCTGGCTGGTTGTTTTCATCCAAATCAGTTTTTTATCTTTTGCCAGTCCTGGCCCTAGAATTCACAGCCTTGGTACTGTCACAGAGCTTCTTTTGTTTGAGGTTATCACTCTACCACTTGAGACATAGCACTACTTCTGGCTTTTTCTGTGTATGTATAAATATAAATATAAAAAATCAAATATAAATAAATATAAATATTAAATTTATAAAAAAATTAAATATAAATATAAAAATCAATAGGTTATATAAAAATCAATAGGTTTTGATGAAATCAACATTTTTTGGCAGTCCTGGGCTTAGGCTCAATGCATGAGTATTATTCCTTGGATTTTCTCTAGGCTAGAGCTCTACTACTTGAGCCACAGCACCACTTCTGGCTTTTTTCTACATATGTGGTACCAAGGAATTGAACCCAGGTCTTGGTGCATGCTAGGCAAGCACTCTACCACTAGACCAAACTCCCAGCTCAATGACATTAACATTTTAAGTTTCTATATATTAGACATCATAAACAAAGGTAAAAGAAAGCTTTAGAGGGACAGAAAAAATATTTACAAGGCTTTCAAAAGATAATGACAATCTAGAACATATAAGAATATACTATAAATAAGGAACAGGTGGATATGAACATTCAATGCACAGAAGAAAAACTTTATATGACCAATAAAACACAAAATGAAGGGGGAATGCCATAATGTAATAGTAGAAGGAACACGAGAATTACATAAGGTATTATGTTGATTTCTCCAGACTGGAAGTTTCCAAAGTGTGGCAGTGATAAACTATGATAAGGCAGTATAGGAAAAATTAACTTTCAAACTCTGAATATTAATTCATTATTATGAATAAACACTGAAGTTCTCCTAGCAATCAGTAGTATTAAGTTGGAGACCATGTGAGAGGTTGAGGGAGAAAATCTGTATAATTGTAAGAATATTTTTGGTCAGAAGCTTAGGACACCATCGTATATTTGGTAAAATACACCTTGGAACTTTTACCTCCCATTCTGTCGCTAGCCCAGACACTTGATGCAGGCCACAAAATCCGTTACCATTTCTCTTACAAACTTGCCTATCTTCTTCAGATCTAAGCTGCTGGGAATTAAAATACAGAAACATTTACCAGGCTCATACATCCAAAGGCCAACTATCTACCACAGAAAGAATAAGACATACACAAGAAAAAAAGCATAATTTCCAATATTACTCATAGGCTTCTCAGCAAATCAATGGATAATGACATCTCTAGCTGTGTGGGTTGTTTTGAGACAGAAAAGACTAAACACCTGGAAAATTTCTTGACTCATCTGGACATTTCTTTCCTTTCTCCAATTTATGTTTTATTGTATTTTATTGTCAGGACAATGTATAGAGGAGTTACAGTTACATTCATCAGGTAATCGATATATTACTTCTCTCACCTTGATCTCATTTCTCATGTTTTGTCCCCCTTTCCCTCCTCCCACCCATGCCCAACCATCCTGTTTTCCCTTCTCTCTCCTATTTCAAATAAACAAATGTGTATATTCAGTATACCAGGTAACAAAGTCAAACACAATACTCACATGAAATTAACCATAAGTGGAAAAAAGAGAAATGAAATAACTTCTCATAGTACATTAAAAACACACAGATAAACCTCTTGTTATCATATCTTAGAGTTCATTTCATTTGGTTTCATCCTGTATGACCTTATGTACATAGCTTTTGAGGTATTGTGATCCTCTGCTAGGAGAATCCTAGATGTGTACTAATTGTTACAAATGACAAAAACCATGGAGCCTTTGAGTCTAGCTTACTTCACTTAATATGATTTTTTTCCAAGTCTTTTCATTTGCTTACGAATGGGGCAATGCCATTCTTTCTGATGGCAGCATAGAATTCTGTTGTTCATAAATACCACATCTGCTTGATCCATTCATCTACTGAGGGACATCTGGGTTGTCATATCTTAGCTATGGTAAATAATGCTGCAATGAACTTATACCTGCAGCAGGTACATTGTCATCCATGGACGATGTTTTGCTCTCCTCTTTCTCGCTATTCAAAGAGTTCAAGCTTACAGGTAAAGGCAGAATTTCACCTAAGGAAGGCCACGACTATAAATGTGCATATAAACTAGCTTAGCATTTCCCCAAGCTACTTGAAGACAACTCCACGGAAAGAGGGCAATTAATAACTGCAGATAATTTGTATACTCTAGCTGGCTTCTCTTCTTCATCTATTAATATCCTCTTCCAAATCTCTGTCCTCAGACAATGTACCCTAAGCTCCCTATTGACGAAATAGGAGGAAATGTGTGAGTCTGGCTGCCATATTGCTGAGGAGCTATCCTCTTACCCAGAAAGCCTTTTCTCTTCACTCTGATAGGAGTGGATGAGTGAAAACTGTAAAATCTTCACGTAACTCTGTCATCTGTAATAAGTATGAATAAGTTGAATAATTTTTTATGCCTATTCCCCTTTAATCACATTGTCTGTCATTAGGTTTTGATATTTTTAGTACATAGATATGAGTTACTTTCCTTTGAATCTGATTTCTTTTTATCTTACTTTATAAGATGAAAATCTCTGCAGTTTGAGATATTTATATGTTCCAATACATACAGAATGGAAATTAGTGAGTATGTTCTGTTTAAGAATTGCATTATTTTCCATTTTCTCTGTATGTGAATGCACATAGGTGTTGTGGTTTACGCAAATTCCTGCCAACAGGTGTTCACATTGCTTATGGTTTATTGTCACTAAAAACAGTGCTTTATCAAGTGTGATTTTTTTTTGTCGGTAGTGGGGCTTGCATTAGGCCAGGGTGTTGTCCTTGAGTTCTTCAGCTCAAGGCCACCACCCTTGCCTTGAGCCACAGCATCACTTCTGGTGTTTTCACGGTTAATTGGAGATAAGAGTCTCATGGATTTTAGTGTCCTGGCTAGCTTTGACCCATGATCAACAGTTCAGTGGGTTCTACTTACTCAGCCTACTGAGTAGCTAGGATTACAGGTGTGAGCCAACACTTCCAGTGCAATTGTGATTTTTTAATGAGAAATCAAACAGGAGAATTGTTGTAAAAGAGCTATAATCTTTGTAGATATTGTCAGATTGATTCATCTGCTAGAATAAATTAAGGAATTGACTCTCCTACCACTGGTATATGAGAATGTTCATATACCTAAGTATTTGCCAGCAGTAGTTGCTATTGCTGATTTAAAATATTTGCCAGGTAGAAAAAAATCTTTTTATTATTCCAATGCAGCATGGAGATTGAGTAGAGGCAGAGATATAAATCACAAAGAAAAGAATCCCTGAAAACCATAAATATTTGATTGCTCACAATAGTATTTCTTTCTCTCCCTGATCCCAGTTTGAGACTTACATTCCTCTACATAGAGGTCTGAGAAAGCTGGATCTCTTGTTTTCCTTATGAATGCAACAGGATTCTGTCAAGTGTTATTAGAAGGAAAGACCATAGATTGACCAGTGTAAAAAGGAAAGGGTGTGTCCACTGGCTTAAATAAATAAGAGAGCAAGCCTACATAGAAACAGTTTTAAAACCTAATAGTCAACAACAGTATTGAGGAAGCTGGTAGGACAAAGGCAGGCTCAGTGTTCCAAATTTGGGCAATTATCCACTGGGCAGTCTTGAAAAAGTCTGAATGCAATATTGATGTTATGGAGGGATTTCACAAGTCGTCCTACTTTTAATCCCATTTCATATCAATGATTCCAGTACTAATGGCCAAGCATAAATAACATATCCATGTATGGACATTTCTAATTATGTTACACAGTGACATTGGGTAATGATGCAACTATAAAACTGAAATTCTTGATTAACTTTAAGGGACAGTATACTCACATGAATCAAATTACTTTATTCCAGGTAAAATCATTTCTCTGTGCATGTAAATAAACTGATGCTTAAAATAGGTTAAAGTCATGTAAATACTCCAGATCATACTGACCATATGTCAAGGGAAAGAATAAAAAATTGGAAGAGATAAAATGCCAACAAACCTGTGTCATCCTACCTGAAATGAGAGGAAATACTTGTATAAAATCTAA
The DNA here is from genome assembly GCF_031878675.1 of Megascapheus bottae. Classification (NCBI taxonomy): domain Eukaryota; kingdom Metazoa; phylum Chordata; class Mammalia; order Rodentia; family Geomyidae; genus Megascapheus; species Megascapheus bottae. Next base: position 92,713,523 of record NC_143509.1, read on the forward strand.
AGTACTACTTTCCACAGTGGTTGAACGAGTTTACACTCCCACCAACAGTGTAGTAGTTATCCCTCCTGGCCACATCCCCTCCAGCATCTGTTGTTATTCGTTTTCTTGATCCTGGCCATTCTAACTGGAGTGAGGTGGAATCTTAGAGTTGTTTTGATTTGCATTTCTTTTATGACCAGAGATGTTCAGCATTTCTTCATGTGTCTATAGACCATTTTTGTTTCTTCTTCAGAGAAGACTCTCTTTAAGTCTTTGGCCCATCTTTTAATAGGATGGTTGTTTCTTTGGAGGTTAGTTTTGGGGTGATTCAATTTTTTGAGCTGTTGATATATTTTAGATATGAGGCCTTTGTCAGTTGTATGGTTGGTGAAGATCTTCCCCCATTCTGTAGGCTTCCTAATTAATTTACTAGCTATGTCCTTTGCCTCAAAAGACTAAACATAGAGCTCTCCTATGACCCAGCAATTCCACTACCTGGTATTTACCCAATCGTCCAGAAACAAGGACATACTAAATCCACTAGCACAACAATGTTCATTGCAGCACTATTTACCATAGTAAAGATATGGAACCAACCCAGATGTCCCTCAGTTGATGAGTGGATCAACAAGATATGGTATTTGTACACAATGAAATTCTATGCTGCTGTCAGAAAGAATGACATCGCCCCATTTGTTAGGAAATGGAAAGACTTAGAAAAAATCATATTAAGTGAAGTAAGCCAGACTCAAAGGAACTTAGGCTCAATGGTTTCCCTCATTTTCATAATCAGTAGAAACCTTGGGCTCTACTAGCAGAGATTTGCAATAGAGCAAAACCTTGATACATAAGGCCATATAGTATAACGCGAAAAGAAAGGACCTCTAGGATATAGAAACATAAGCCATATAATGAGTGATTGTTGTCCTTAATGTACTAAGTTATCTCACATCTCTTTTGCTGTCCCTTGGTTATCTCATATTGTTACAGTATCTCACTTTGTTATCTGATATATTGGATATATTTGTATTTGGTTATTTGAAATTGGATAGGGAAGGGGGAAAACAAGATGAGAGGTGGGGCTGGGGGGGGAGGGAAATGGGAACCAAGACATGTGAAAGGGTATCAATATATGTGAATTAATGCACCTTCTATCTGGAAAATATCATGTAACCCTTCTATTAATTAAAATAAAAAATATATGAAAAAATCTAAAGTACTGTTAAAAAAAGAGAGAATCTAAAGTAGACAAATGAAGAAGAGAAAAGGGGGGAAATGCAGTCAATAATCCAATGTATATCCTACATAAGTTAAAGAGAGTGAGGGAAAGGGAAGGAATAGGTAAGAATGTTCAAAGGGGTGACATTGATCAAGATACATTGTATTCACAAACTGCTTTGTCAAATAACAATTCCTTGGTACAACTACTTAAAGATAACTATAAAAAGAAAAAATGTAAAGTAGCTGCCTAAAATATTATTAAGTTATTTGTGACTAGATGAAGAGTATTTACTCTGCTCAAGATCAGAGCTGAAAATAATGGATTACTACCTTGTAAAGAACAAATTACAAATTATGCATTAACAGGAAATATAGTATAGGAAGACATTGTTCTCAGAATACACCTTTCTATTTATCTCTTATATAGTTTTATGTTATTTATGGATACACATGTCATTCTTGACCATCAGGATTAATGCTTACAGGCAGGAAACTCTTATAGTCATCATTATTCATTCCCTAAGTATAGCAAAGTATCATGTAAAAAGTACATGTTCCATAAATGTTGTTTGTAGAATGACTAAAGCTCTGGAAATATTAACAATGTTAATATCAATGGTTTTCTGTTGATGTATCATTGCTATGGACTGAAATGTGTCCCCCTCAAAACTTCATATGTTGAAGCCTCAACATGTGACGTCTCAACTCCTGGTGTTGCTGTATTTAAAGATAAGACCTTCAGATAAGATCTTCAAAAGGAAATGAAGATTAAATGTAATCATAAAGTGGAGCCCTTGCCTAACATAATTGTGGCCTTTATATGATAGGAAAAAAGAAACTATTTTCTCTCCATGTACAATCATGGGAAGAAAAGCCACATGAGCCCAAAAGGTGAATATCTGCAAGCTAGGAAGCACATTTGCTTCATCTTGGACTTCTCACTCTCTGAACGGTGAGGAGATAAATTTCTGTCCTTTAACCCTTCCAATGTATGAATATATGGTATCTTATTAGTATGCTTCTAATTGGTTTCATAACAATGAAAGAAAGGAAGGGAAGGGAAGGAAAGGGAGGGGAGGAAAAGGGAGGACAGGGGAGAAATGCTCTTAAAATGATTCAAGAATAAATTCTAGCACAATAGATGAATATGTCCATCAAAAAATAACCCAAAGGCTTGAGAATAGAATGGGAGAAAAAAAACTAGGGAAGAGAAAAATGAATGAATTTATGTCCTACAGTTATGTGGAAATTTTTTCTCAGCCTCCATCTCAGTTGACAGAAATCTTATGTATGATAAGCTTTGATAAGCTTTGAGAAATATGCCAGCCTAATGAGAATGTTGCATTCTTGTCATAGAATTAATCCAAGTTTGATCACAGAAATACTATGTTAAGCCATAGTTCCAATCCAAATCTAATATATTCTGATATATTTATTATCATCTCAATAATAATAACTTTAAGAATTGCTACTATATAAATTGAACATTTAAAATTAAAATGTGAAAACTTATTCTGCAGTCCATTTCCAATATTTTATTGTGTTTTGTTCAGGTTAGGGACACATTATGTGTTTTAGATTGTCAAAACAAAACAAAAACACAGCCCACCACAGTGGCTCACACCTGTAATCTTAGCTATTCAGGAGGCTGAGATCTGAGGATCACGGTTCAAAGCCAGCCCAGGCACTAAAGACTGTGAGACTCTTATCTCCAATTAACCACCAGAAAACCAAGGGATAGGGTGGTGGCTTCAACCTGAAGGGCTCAGTGACAGCTCCCAGGCTCAGAGTTCAAGCCCCACAACCCCAACCAACCAAATAACAACAACAACTTCTCCTGTATCCGTCCTCCCAATTACTGGGATTATAGACATGTACTATTATGTTTATCTTTTTCTTTGTTTTAATTGTAAATTATTAGCTTTGTGAATTGAAATTTTTGCCTTGAAGATAAAATTGTGTTCTATTCCTTATTGTATCACTTTTCTTAAAAGTATATTCAAATAGATTTCACATATAATGTAGTATTGTATTTATGCAGAATATTTATAACAAATTTACCCTGCACTGTTTCTAGGCATCACCAAGGAAATAATTCTGTTATGCCCCAAACATAATATTACCAGAGTAACAGCACTAAAATGACTCATTGGGCCATTGGTTGGGAGCTCAAGGCTGCAAACAAGCCAATCAAAAGCGCAGGAGGCTGACGCAATGATGTAAGTGGATCACACAGAATAACTAGCCTATGAGACATGTCGGTATAAATGAAGCTGACCTATGCAACAGCACTTACTACCCTACTGGGCTAGAGCTGCCAATGTGGGAGTGACAGGAGGGAATTTGAGAGATGTCTAGAAGACAAGGAAGAATTTGCGCATCTTGTGTTATTGTGTCTGAGTGAAAAAAAAAGGATCAAAAAATTGTCTGCTTTACACATACAGGGTGTCACTCATTCACTCGGTACTTATCACTGCTGCTTATGGATTAAGTATTACAAATATTAATATAATATTAAAAAGTATACATGATTCTTATCCCCAAAGAGATTATTAAAGGAGAAATGTGTATAGTTTCGATCCAAAATGTATCCCACAGACTCATAGATATATTTTACAATGATAGCAAGTAATTATGTTATTCAAGTAAAATGCAGCCATAAATTCCATGATAACTCATCCAGGAAATATCAAAGATTTGGCTTCAAGGGCAAAGAGAAAAGGCCAACAGGGTATTCATTTCTTAAATTCTCTGAAAAAAAAACTGACTACTTCTTCCATTTCTTTGTGTTTGAATTTCCACTCTATGTATCAGCACAGGAATGAAACAGAAATTCCATGTTGTCAAGACCATTAGTGCAAAATTTCAATGAATCATCATTTTAATTATATAAGTCAGGCCTAAATGTTATTTTCCATCCTTTAAGTGACAGGAAAATACTGGTATTCTTTTATTTTGTTAACACATTGTCATTTATTCTTTAATTTGCATCTTACAACAAATAGACTATTATAATTTCAAGCCCAGTTAGTCTTCATAAATATACTTTCCCTTCTGAAGATAGTTCCCAAAGACCTATGTGTGAACAAATAGATGTATTAAGGTTGGCAAAATAGTGGTAACTGTTGGTGTTGAGTGATAGGTTTCAAGACTTTGTCCTACTGTTTCTATTGTCAGTATTGTGCCCAATTATACATCAATAACTCGTGAATAATTCTTCTGGGAGATTTTTTCCCTCAGTTCCAATAGATAAAATTTCCTATTCCTGACCTAAAGTTGAGGAATGGGGTAGAAATGAGAAGTAGCCAAGAGTCCGTGGAGTGTGAAATACAGAGTAGGCTTTCTCACTGCCCCTACTGCTTACTCTCCACCCACTAAACTCTGGGAGTATAAAATGTAGTCATATTTACAAGCTGTGAAATAGAAGACAAGCTTGTATGATCTAGATGGGCACAATCCAGTCACATGAGTTTTTTTTTCTTTTTTCTTTTTTTGTCAGTCATGAGGCTTGAACTCAGGGTCTGGGCTCTGTCCCTGAGCTTTTTCAGCTCAAGGCTAGTGTTCTGCCACTTTGGGCCACAGCATCACTTCCATTTTTCTGGTGATTAACTGGAGATAAGATTCTCACACACTTTCCTGCCTGGCCTGGCTTTGAACCACAGTTCTAAGATCTGAGCCTTCTAAGGAAGTAGGATTACAGGCGTAAGTCACCAGTGCCCAGATCACATAAATTTTTGAAAAACAGACACATTTTGTCCAGCTAGAAGCAGAAGTGATTTAGCAGAAGTAAAGGATATTTGCTGTGTAAAAATATTTCAAAGCACATTGTTTGAAATAAAAGTCAAGAATATGGCAGCCTGAAGGAGCTGAGAGAGGCTCTTAGTTTTTAGCCTAAAAGTAAAAACATAGGGGCTTTACCTCTAACTCAAATAACCAAATTCTGTCAACAATCAGAAATAAGCCTGGAAACAGATCTCCCTCTGAGACTACAGATAAAGGTCTGTCTTGCCAACAATGTGATTTCAGCCCCTTGACATTCAGGCCAGACAAAACACAGCTCACAACTGATCTGCAAAACATTCAGATAATCAATCTATATAATTGAACTTGCCCAACTGTGGCCATTGAAAAGTAGAAATAGCTAACAAATATAGCATACTTCACTGAGAACAGTTCCAGGAGATGAATATCTCAAAACATTTCTTATTGACTCAGAAGGTGAGAAATATTTTTAAATAATGATAATTGAATCAACCTGTCATATAGAAAAAAATATACAAAAAATTCTGGAAATATATTGCTCTATAGCATTCACCATGATAACTCAAAGGGAGACACTAAATGTTATAATCTGAAACAATCATAAGTATATTCAGATTCTACCTTAATTTAGCCACAGAGTAAGGTATGGACTTAAATAAATGTGTTGATGTGCTTTTAAAAAAAAACAGATAAGAAACTTCCCGTCATTATTATTTTTCATTATTTAATTTCTTTCTCATTTTAACTTTTTTATTATAATTAATAACAGGGCTACATGATATTTGCCAGATAGAAGGTGCATTAATTCACATACACTGATACCCTTTCACATGTCTTGGTTCCCATTACCCTCCCCCCACCCCCCCACCTTGGTTTTCCCCCTTCCCTATCCAATTTCAAATAACCAAATACAAATATATCCAATATATCAGATAACAAACTGAGATACTGTAACAATATGAGATACCCAAGGGACAGCAAAAGAGATGAGAGATAACATAGTACATTAAGGACAACAATCATTCATTATATGGCTTTTGTTTCAATATCCTAGAGGTTCATTCAATTTGCTTCATACTATATGGGCTTATGTATCAAGGTTTTGCTCTATTATAGTGTGTGTGTATGAGTATGTGTGTGTGTATATATGTGTATGTATGTGTACATGTGTGCCAATCCTGAGACTTAAATTTATGGCCTACCTATGTACTGTCCCTGAGCTTCTTTAGCTCAAGACTAGCACTCTACCACTTGAGCCACAGCTAGGCTTCTTGGTTTTTGGTAGTTCATTAGAGATAAGAAGCTCACAGATATTTAGGCACTGGGGGCTCCCTCCCATAATCCTAGCTACTTAGGAGGCTCAGATCTAAGGATCAGAGTTCAAAGCCACCCAAGCAAGAAAGTCAATGAGATATTTATATGCAATTAACCACCAGAAAACCACAAGTGGAGCTGTTACTCAAAGTAGTTAAGTGCTAGCCTTGAACAAAAAAGCTCAGGGATAACAGCCCCGCAGCAGACAAAAAAAAAAAATGTGGTAGATATGTATTTATTAACATGTAAAATTATTTGGAGGGAAACATATTAACATTGTAAAATGTCTAAAAGTATTTGAGCCAGGCGCAGTGGCTCATGCCTATAATCCTAGCTACTCAGGAGGCTGAGAATTGAGGATCACAGTTCAAAGCCAGCCCAGGCACTAAAGAACATGAGACTCTCATATACGATTAGCCAATAGAAAATGGGAAGTGGCTCTGTGGCTCAAGTGGTAGGGCGGTAGCCTTGAGTTGAAGAGCTCAGGGACAGTGCTCGGCCCAGAGTTCAAACCCCATGACCTACAGAAAAAAAAATGTATTTGAGTCAAACTGTCACAAATTTTGAGAACTTTTTGCTGGTCTTCATCTTTTAATGCTTCAAGCATGATCATAGATTTAACAATAGTGAACTAACAAAAGAAATTGAACTCAGGCACTCTCCTTGACCTTTCTCAAGGCTAGCCCTCTACCACTTGAGCCACAGCACCAATTCTGGCTTTTTCTTTTTATGTGGTATTGAGGAATAAAACCCAGGGCTTCATACATGCTAGTGAAGCACTCCACTGCTAGGCCTCACTCCTGGCCCAAGAAATTGTTTCTTTAATAAATGTTATATACGAGGCAATAATCAGGAAAGAAACTCCTTTCACAATAGCCTCAAAGAAAATAAAGTACCTAGGAATTAGCTTAACTAAGAATGTAAAGGACCTTTTTGACGAAAACTTTAAAACCCTAAAAAAGGAAATTAAAGCAGAACTAAGGAAATGGAAAAACCTCCCATGCTCCTGGATTGGAAGAATCAACATTGTGAAAATGACAATATTGCCAAGAGCTATCTACAAATTCAACGCAATACCCATCAATATCCCAATGTCATTCTTTAAAGAAATAGAAGAGGCAATCCAAAATTTCATATGGAATAATAAAAGACCCCATATAGCAAAAACACTTCTTAGCAGAAAGAACAGCGCCGGAGGAATTTCAATTCCAAACTTTAGACTCTATTACAGAGCTATAATTCTCAAAACAGCTTGGTACTGGCACAGGAACAGGCCTGAAGACCAATGGAATAGAACTGAGGACCCAGATATTAAACCACAGACCTATGGCCACCTAATCTTTGACAAGGGAGCCAAAAAAATAGAATGGAAGAAAGACAGCCTCTTCAACAAGTTGTGCTGGCAGAACTGGTTAAGCACATGCAGAAAACTAAAGTTGGATCCTTCTTTGTCACCCTGCACTAGAATTAACTCCAAATGGATCAAAGACCTGGAGGTAAAAGCTGACACACTGAAAACTTTACAGGAAGGAATAGGAGATACACTAGGCCTCCTTGGCAGAGGTCGAAACTTTCTTAATAAGGACCAAGAATCACAACAAATCAGAGAAAGACTGGATAAGTGGGACTGCATTAAACTGCAGAGCTTTTGTAAGGCAAAGGACATAGCTAGTAAACTAATCAGGAAGCCTACAGAGTGGGAGAAGATCTTCACCAACCAAACAACGGACAAAGGCCTCAGATCTAAAATATATCAACAACTCAAAAAATTGAATCACTCCAAAACTAACCTCCAAAGTAACAACCATCCCATTAAAAAATGGGCCAAAGACTTAAAGAGAGTCTTCTCTGAAGAAGAAACAAAAATGGCCTATAGACACATGAAGAAATGCTCAACATCTCTGGTCATAAAAGAAATGCAAATCAAAACAACTCTAAGATTCCACCTCACTCCAGTTAGAATGGCCAGGATCAGGAAAACGAATAACAACAGATGCTGGAGGGGATGTGGCCAGGAGGGATCACTACTACACTGTTGGTGGGAGTGCAAACTCGTTCAACCACTATGGAAAGCAGTGTGGCAGTGCCTCAAAAGGCTAAACATAGAACTCCCCTATGACCCAGCAAATCCACTACTTGGCATTTACCCAACCATCCAGAAACAAGGACATACTAAATCCACTAGCACAACAATGTTCATTGCAGCACTATTCACCATAGCAAAGATATGGAACCAACCTAGATGTCCCTCAGTTGATGAGTGGATCAACAAGTTGTGGTATTTGTACACAATGGAATTCTATGCTGCTGTCAGAAAGAATGACATCGCCCCATTTGTTAGGAAATGGAAAGACTTAGAAAAAATCATATTAAGTGAAGTAAGCCAGACTCAAAGGAACTTAGGCTCAATGGTTTCCCTCATTCGTCATAATCAGTAGAAACCTTGGGCTCTACTAGCAGAGATTTGCAATAGAGCAAAATCTTGATACATAAGGCCATATAATGTGAAGCTAATTGAAAGGACCTCCAGGATATTGAAACAAAAGCCATATAATGAATGATTGTTATCCTTAATGTACTATGTTGTCTCTCATCTCCTTTGCTGTCCCTTGGTTATCTCATATTGGTATAGTATCTCACTTTGTTATCTGATATATTGAATTTATTTGTATTTGGATATTTGAAATTTGATAGGGAAGGGGGGAAAACCAAGACGGGTGGGGGGTGTGGGGGAGGGAGGGAAATGGGTACCAAGACATGTGAAAGGATATCAATGTATGTGAATTAATACACCTTCTATCTGGCAAATATCATGTAACCCTTTTACTAATTACAATGAAAAATATGGAAAAAAAATAAATGTTATATAAACTCCAGAAAGTTGCTTAATCAATTTGGACAAAAATGACTGATATTTCAGAAAAAAATGATAAAATATTTTTATTTGAAAGAAATAGTTAAGACAAAGTATGTGCAGAGAGCTGATGGCTCATCTCCAAGGAATTCTTAACTCCAAATACCAATCAAAAGCTAGAAGTTGAGGCACGGCTCAAGTAGTAGAGCTCCAGCCTTGAACAAAAAAAGCCAAGCAAGAACATGAGGTCCTGAGTCCAAACCCGACACACACACACACACACACACACACACACACACACACACACACACGTTGTTGCTAGTTGATAAGAAAATATATCATTAGCTTCATTACATATCATAACATTCACACTATTCCTTTACCATCATGTCATCTTCAGTTCTGTAAAAATTATGCACAAGGCTTCATTAGTCAGACTCATTCATCTGACAATATATAGGAGATAGAAAGTGAAAGTTAAGTTTTGAAGATGAGTTTTGAAGATGTGAGACCAATCTGAAATGTACATTGTAGGAGATTTCTCTCAAGTTCAGTTTTTAATTCTATACTGATCTGCAGATGATAGATGCCATTTCCATTTAAAAAGCATAGACAATTCTAATATTGTAGGTGGTTATATTTGAAATACACAGTGTTACCTGTTGCTAAGGCCTAGTTGATTCTGATGAACATGGATCAAAAACTGGAGCTCCTATTCTCATGATGCCATCTAAGCTTAACTGCTACCCAAAGGCTTTCTCCTAATGCCACCCATTAAGGATGAGCACTTCAGCATTTGCATTTGAGCAGAGGACAACATAAATGCACAGTCCATATTGCCTATCTCATGAGCTTGCCTGGGAATTCAACTGGTTAGTTCATCTGCCTCAGAACGTGAGTAACCTAAGTGGCCTGAACTAAGTTATTTGGTGAAGGTATGCCAAGGAAAAAGTGTGTCATATGATCCAGGAATGGATCATTTACCTTCAGACAGGGGCAACCAATTAAAATGAGCTGGGATGTAGCCTTCACATTGGTCAAAGGAGAGAGCTATTTGAGGATCTGACCAAGAATTAAAAAGAATCATGGATTTCCCTAGGTACCTCTTGCTTCTAAATGGTCTGGTATTTTTTACGTTTATTAGTCTCTACTTGCCCTTGAAATGCCCACTATTTCTAGAAGAGCAACGGGAGTAATCAGACAGCTAGCTAGCAATCATACAATTGGAAATTACTCTGCTCATTTAGAGCATCTTTTAAATATAATAGAACAGAGGAGAGTTCAATACACCCAAGGCATAAGAGCACTGAGAAGTCACATCCAAGAATTCTAATGATACCTCAAGAGGACTCTTAACAATAAGGCTAGCCAGCAAACTGTATTACAAAAAGGTGCTGAGGCATATTTTTCTTTAACCTCAGACTGAGAGCTGTTCATCCCTTTGCTTTGGAAGTGACCCCTCACGGTTTGTGGTTGGCAACGGAAAAATCCTTTTTCAGTGGATAGATTATTCTACAACCTTTTTCTGTTCTGTGACTAAACTGTAGAGCATCCTACAGCAAACAGAATGGGTATGACTACTAAATTTCAAGTAGTTGAGATAGAAGAAGGTCAAGTAAATGACAGATGGCCTAGCAATCCCATTTGTTGATGCACCTAACCCAATATTGTTGTTTCTAGACCTTTGCTCTTCAAATTGCTGAATGCTCACCAACTAGCACCAACAACATGTGAGCCCTGCAAATGCAGAATCCCAGGAACCATGTCAGAATTCGGTGTCTCTGGGTCTTTTGTTTTTTTTGTTGTACTGGAGGTTGGAACTCCGGGACTCTAACTTGCAAGGCAAAGGTCCCTACCAAGTGAGCCACGCCTCAAAGCTTTTTCTTTTCCTTTACCTATTTTGTAGATAAGATCTTGAACTTTTCCCCCCAAGAGTCAGCCTCCAAACCTCAATCCTCCCATGCACAATTTATCTGTAAACCCACAATCCTGGCTTTCAAGTAGCTGGGATTGTGTGTGTGAGTCACCATGCTAAAAGTTTGTATTTTAATGGCATTTTGGCAATCTACATGGGCTCTCCTATTTGAGTATGGTTATTATAGTTGCTCTGAATTGTACTGTTGGTTTAAGAAAGTCTTCCCAATATCTCCCTCCCCCACTCTCCATTCACCAGCTAGGAACTATATTCCATTGCTAGTAATAATTCCTCAGGTCAAAGGCTCAAAGAAACTAGGGATTTTAATTTTCTGACAGAATAAGGGGTTGGTACTCAAAATTCCATTAGAAACTGAAGTTTATTCTGCCTTATTATCAGCCACGCTTAGCACAGATAAAAAAGAAAGATTAAGCTGCATGTCGGTGGCTTACACAAGAAACTGAGATTTGAGGATCATGATTCAAAGCCAGCCCAAGTAGGAAAGTCCATGAGAGTCTTATCTCCAGCTAAACACTAACAAGCAATAAGTGGAGCGACGGCTCAGGTAGTAAAGTGCTAGCCTTGAACACAAAGAAACTTAGGGACAGTGCCCAGACACTGAGTTCAAGCCCTGGTACTGGCACAAAGAAAAAGATAAAAGGAAGGTCCATTTCATGTCTGAGTGTGAGTGTCTATCAAAGGTGAAAAGTCAAATCACCTTATTCTGACTCCCTTTCTAGAAGCTTTTCTGACAGGAAATTAGGCTTTCACCCCACTAACCAGACAAACAGACTGCATGGACTCAGGACCACACTAAACAAATCTTTTTTTTTTTCAGTAGATAATATTGAAAACATCAACATGAGGATGCAATAAACAAGAAGCAATGTCTTTCCCACGTGGCTCTGTCCTTATGGTTTTGACAAATCTAACACAATTATGGACCCACAAAAAGTTTCTTGTAACATTACACAGGATGCTTTTCAAACAAGGATGAGATTCTGGAATAATCACAGTACACAGTGGATGTTGGACATGTCAAGTCTCAGATTAAACACTTTATATACATTATCATCTATCACGTGTGTTATAGTAAGACTTCATATAGCTTATATTTAATTAAATGCTTTTATTATCTTTAAGGAGCTGCCATTCAACAAAGCAGTCTATGAACACAATGCATCCTAGTCAATATCGCCCTTTTCAACATTCTCACCCACCCTTTCTGTTACTTTTCTTAATTTTGTAGGACATTTATTGAACGTTTTTGCCATCTAACAAAGCTTGATCTCTGTCACCCCTTTCAACATTTTCAGCCACCTTCAACCCACTCCTTCACTTATTTTTTCTAATTTTGTGGTACACACCATGACTTCTTGACTGCATTCCTCCCACCTACCCCTCTCTCCTTGTCCCTATCCACCTCTTACAAGTGCCTATTTCCTGGTACTTATGAAGCTAGACCTAGAGAAACAAAGATTGCAAGATTTCCCTCATTGGTGGTAGCTAGAATGTTCCTATAAATCTATAAGTAAGCATGCTGGGTGGTATGAAAGCAAGCAGTTTCAAATGAATTAACTAAAGAATAATAGACTCCATGGAGAGCGTCGAGTATGATTCTTTAGAAAGCCTAAGTCAAAGCCCACATAGCTATATTTTATTATACTTTTTCTTTTCTTTGGGCTTTCTCAAGGCTAGAGCTCTATCACTTGAGCCACAATACCAATTCCAGTTTTTTTCTATGTATGTGGTACCAAAGAATCAAACTCAGGTCTTCGTACATGATAGGCAAGCACTCTACCACTAGGCCAAACTTCCAGCCTGTGCTTTTCTTTTTTAACAAATGATAAATGTAGTTTTGCTCTGTGCTTAGAGGCAGAGATTTCATGTCCTGGAATCATCTTCCTTTGTCCTAGATTGGATGGTAAAAGAGGAACTTACGAGTTGTTTGAAGGTCATTTGGTGGTCAAATGACAGGTGACGCAACATTGCCTACCAGCACTCAACCTGCCCCTAACTCCACTCTCAGCTTGTCCACACCCTTTTGTTCAGCCATGACTGGTGTTTTAAGACCATCACTGGGGCTTAGCTGAGTAATCGCACAGTCAAATACTCAGCTAAACAACAGGTAGAAGTTGAATAGAAGAAAATGCCTCCTTTTGACTTGTCCACAAACTTCTACAGATATCCAGTGGAGACTGGACACACGGACCCTTCCGGCCTTAACTTCCAGGTTCTTACTTGCACCTGGATTTGAGGAAAGTGGGTGAATTATGATACTCCTCCGCCTCCTTCTACTTTCTCTCACAATAGATAATATCTAATTCTGCCTATGAATTCCTCTCTCACAATCTCATTATGTGTTCTTTGCTAAACAATTTCAATTGCATTATTGTAATCAGTTCAATTAAATATTAAGAGACCTATAAAATGCTCATATATTCCTGTGTATGATGAACTTAAACACCAATTGTGAGTTCTTCTATTACTTTTAGAAAAATAAGCTAATCCTTAATATTTGCATAATGTAATTTCATTGTATTTAGCTGAACAGTATCTGTTTGCATCTTCTTTGTTGTTGTTGTTGTTTTCTTCACTCAAATTTACTCTTTAACCACTACATTTTGAAATAGTTTTCATTATATCAATTAAACTCCATCAGTTAAACCCCTTTGTGATAATACACTATCTAGTGGATAAGATCCAACTTATCTCACTCAATATAAGGGGGCTTCTGAACTAGACTTCATGGCTCAGCCCTGTAATCACAGCTATTTTAGGAGACTGAGAATAGGAGGACTGCAATTTCAGGCCAGCCTAATCAGAAAAGTTTATGCAGTGACGCATGCTTTAGCTATATGAGAAACTGAGATTGGAAGGATCATAGCTTCGTGTCATCGCAGACAAAATAATCAGTAAAGTCTTTCTCAGTGGGGACAAAAAAAAAAAGAACAAACTGATCATGCTGGCTTGCCATCCCAGATATTATAAAAGACCTAAAATAGGAGTATCATAGTACAGGCACTTGCCCAGACAGGAATATGACCCTTTCTTAAAAATAACCAGTGCAGCCAGGAATTTAGCCTAGTGGTAGAGTGCTTGCCCTGGTACCACATATGGAGAAAAAGCCAGAAATGGTGCTGTGATTCAAATGGTAGAGGGCTTGCCTTGAAAAAGCTCAAGGATTATGACAAATGAGGGAAACCATTGAGCCTAAGTTCCTTTGAGTCTGGCTTACTTCACTTAATATGATTTTTTCTAAGTCTTTCCATTTCCTAACAAATGGGGCAATGTCATTCTTTCTGACAGCAGCATAGAATTCCATTGTGTACAAATACCACATCTTGTTGATCCACTCATCAACTGAGGGGCATCTGGGTTGGTTCCATATCTTTGCTATGGTAAGTAGTGGTGCAATGAACATCGTTGTGCTGGTGGATTTAGTCTGACCTTGTTTCTGGACAATTGGGTAAATGCCTAGTAGTGGAATTGCTGGGTCATAGGGGAGCTCTATGTTTAGTCTTGAGGCACTGCCATACTGCTCTCCATAGTGGCTGAACAAGTTTGCATTCCCACCAACAGTGTAGTAGTGATCCCTTCTGGCCACATCCCCTCCAGCATCTGTTGTTATTAGTTTTCTTGATCCTGGCCATTCTAACTGGAGTGAGGTGGAATCTTAGAGTTGTTTTGATTTGCATTTCTTTTATGACCAGAGATGTTGAGCATTTCTTCATGTGTCTATAGGGCATTTTTGTTTCTTCTTCAGAGAAGACTCTCTTTAAGTCTTTGGCCCATCTTTTAATGGGATGGTTGTTTCTTTGGAGGTTAGTTTTGGGGTGATTCAATTTTTTGAGCTGTTGATATATTTTAGATATGAGGCCTTTATCCATTGTGTGGTTGGTGAAGATCTTCTCCCATTCTGTAGGCTTCCTAATTAATTTACTAGCTATGCAGTAGAAACCTTGGTCTCTCCTAGCAGAGATTTGCAATAGAGCAAAACCTAGATACATAAGGCCATATAGTATGACGCTAAATGAAAGAACCTCTAGGATATAGAAACAAAGCCATATAATGAGTGATTGTTGTCCTTAATGTACTATGTTATCTCTCATCTCTTTTGCTATCCCTTGATTAACTCATATTGTTACAGTATCTTACTTTGTTATCTGATATATTGGATATATTTTTATTTGGTTATTTGAAATTGGATAGGGAAGGGGGGAAAACAAGATGAGGGGTGGGGGCGGGGGGAAGGGAAATGGGGACCAAGACATGAGAAAGGGTATCAATGTACGTAATTTAATGTACCTTCTATCTGGCAAATATAATGTAACCCTTCTATCAATTACAATAAAAAAAATATGAAAAAAAGAAAAAGCTCAAGGACAGTGCTCAATCCCTGAGTTCAAGCCCCAGGACTGGCAAAAAAAAAAAAGTGCAAAATAAAGGCCTGGATTCATAGCTTAAAGTAGAGTGCTTGCCTAACAAGTACAAGACCATAAGTTCAAATCCCAGCACTATTCAAAAAACAAAAAACAAAATAAAGCCAACTAGCCACAAATGACATGCAGATCCAAAGTAATCCCAGTGAAAATCTTAATGGATCATATTATAGAAATAGTTGACTGCAAGATTTTTATATCAATATTAAAAAGATTCTGGAAACTAAGACAATCAGGAAGAATGAAGTTAAAGAATTTATGTAACCCAATATCACTACTTTCTATAAAGCTAGTGTAATTGGCACTACATTTATAGTGTTAGTAGGAAGGCAGAATGATAATAATAAAATAGATGTGTAGTGTGTTATGTTGACTTCAACAATGATTCCTATTTTAACATTCACAACCTAATAGTTTTATCTTATTTGAGTTAGTTAGGCTCCTCATAGTTATAAATACTAAATCTAATGGCATATACCTATGAGATACAAGCAGAAGCTCTGAAACTCTAGGGAAAGGGACTGAGGCTGGAGTCACGCAATCCCAAACCAGGGAATAGCTGAGGCCAACAAAAGTTGACAGACAAAGAAAACATCCATTCCTACAGCCTTTGTCCTATTGAAACTTGACTTTAGACTTCTGTCCTTCATAACTGTAGAGAACATAATTCTTTTGTCTAAAACCATTTAAAGTTTGTGGTAGTTTGTGATAGCTACCCCAGGAAACAAAACAAAAAGAACAGAGAAAAAAACAGACCTATTTTATGGGATAAATTGAACAAAAATATAGCATTAGTTTTCTGCTAACTGATAATTATACAATATCACAGCTTTAGTTAATTATAAAGGGACTTACTTTGACTCATGGTTTTAGATAAAAGAGAAGACATTGCAACTGATGCCATGGAAGTAGAAGGATCATGGGTGACTGCTATACATAAGAATGTATCACAAGGGGGGAAAACCAAGATGGGTGGGGGGTGTGGGGGGGGAGGGAAATGGGTACCAAGACATGTGAAAGGGTATCAATGTATGTAAATTAATGCACCTTCTATCTGGCAAATATCATGTAACCCTTTTACTAATTACAATAAAAAAATGCAAAAAAAAAAAAAGAACGTATCACAAATTGGATAAACAAAATGGGTAAGTTCCCAAAAGCATTTTTCCTATCAGACTAATTCATGAAAATCAAATGTATGAATACATCAGTGTGGGGCATGTCACATCAAGGGTAAAAGGCCTACCTCATGGCCCAGTACTCACTTCCTGGTTTTGGAGATCCCACCTGCCTGTCTCCTGGTTGGGAGGTTTGGCTATGGTTTGTGATGTAAAATAAGGCTACCTGGAACCCATGGATTGGCCCCACCGCCCTCTCTGCTGCACCTACCTCCCCCTGTCCTACCTACTTTTATGTTAATAGACAATCCTGCTTCTTACTTTAGCCCCTGGTATCTTCCCGTTAAATGAGTCTGCTGTGACATTCTCCCTGGTGCATCTGTGTCTTCCCTCTGGAGAAGGGAGGGCTGGGTGAAGGCGGCCAGCCGGCCCTATCCTTTCTTGGTCTCGTCTTAGTCGGTGCGTGTTCTCTTTGTCCTTCCTGCTGGTCAAGAGGCAAAGAGTGCTAAAAACCCCGACATTTCAGTAATAAATAAGAGCTGAGAGCAAATGGTGCATGCTGTTAATACTAGTTACTCAGTAAGCTGAGATCTGAAAATTGTGGTTCAAAGCCAGCAGAAAAGTCCATGAGACTCTTATGTCCATTTAATCACAGAAAAGACCAGAAATGGCACTGTGGCTCAAGTGGTTGACCACTAGCCTTGAGCAAAAGGAGCCCAGTGACAGCACTCAAGCCCTGAGTTCAAGCCCCCAGGACTAGCCAAAAATAGAAAAAGAAAGACAGAAAAGACATGACAGAAATGTATGAGATGCTTAGAGCAGCCCATATTTTAATCTGAATCACTTAAAAATTAAGCAAACATAAGTAAAGATCCTAATGTACATAAGTTACTTTATATATGTCACACCGCTTAAGTAGATATGAAGTGAAGTAAAATATTATACTCATATTACTGGAATGTATAAGGATTTCCAATCATGTAAAATCAGGGACTTGTAGTAGCCTGGGCATGGTACAAAATAATAATGTTAAATTGTCCTACAGGTCTTAAACCAATAAAAGGAAAGGGAAAAGAAAGGACAGGCAAAAGGAGGAGAGAGGAGGAGAGGGTAGTCAAATTGAGGACACAGTTTTTGAAAAATATTTGTCATTAATAAGTACAATAAGTGAGAAGCCTTGACAGCAAGAGAACATTCATAGAAACAACAGAGAAAAAAATCTATCATGTGAAATTAGAAATCGACAGAAGCAAGGTACTCTGGGACATCTCTTTTATGTCTGTGTATAACGGTCCTTCACTAAACTCCAAGCACAGTACAATCAGAGAGACTGCTTTGCTAGTCAGTACTTAACCACAAGTTCAAAGGACAATGAAAAGAAAAAAGGAAGAAGAAAATGGAGTTATTTTATTAAATAGGAAGCAATCCTTTGCTTTTTTTGCTTTAAATAATTTTTTATTGTGATTAATAGAAGGGTTACGTTCACCAGATAGAAGGCACATAACTTCACAAACATTGATACTCTTTCTCATGACATGGTCCCCATTTCCCTCCCCTCCGCTTATCTTGATTTCCCCCTTCCCTATCCAATTTTAAATAACCAATTAAGCACATATAAAATATATTGGATAACAAGGCACAATATTGTAACAATATGAGATAACCAAGGGATGGCAAAAGAGATGAGAGATAACATAGTACATTAAGAACAACAGTCATTCATTATATGGCTTTTGTTTCCTTATCCTGAAGGTCCTTACATTTAGTGTCATACTATTTGGCCTAATGTCTCTAGATTTTGTTCTATTATAAATTTCTTCTAAGAGAGCCCAAGGTTTCTATTGATTATGACAAATGGGGGAGACTATTGGGCCTATGTTCCTTTGAGTCTGGCTTACTTCACTTAATATGATTTTTTCTAAGTCTTTCTATTTCCTTACAAATGGGGCGGTGTCATTCTTTCTGACAGCAGCATAGAATTCCATTATGTATAAATACCACATCTTGTTGATCCACTCATCAACTGAGGGAAATCTGGGTTGGTTCCATACCTTTGCTATGGTAAATAGTGCTGCAGTGAACATCATTGTGCTAGTTGCAATCCTTTCCTTTTAAGCAATATGAACAATATATCTTGGAGCAAGAGATCACAATTAAATAGCAATTGAAAAAGGTGTTATAAATATCCTAATATCCCTTTTCATGTTGTCTTTAATGTGTAATGATTTTAACTATCCTCAATCAACTTTTACTATCCTTTATATTTCATATTTTTCCCTGATAATCTTTACTTTCTTGAGCATTTCAATAAGTTTTCACTTTTTTAACAGTCTCATGAACTTTCCTGCCCAGGCTGGCTAGGAACCATGATGTTCAGATCTCAGTCTCCTGAGAACCTAGGATTATAGGAGTGAGCCACTGACACTTGGCTTATTTCTCACATATTGATAGTATTTCTAAGGTCACTTACATATACGTCCAGACAAGTTCTTTAAAAGGTGTTCCTCTACAGGGACAACACCCAGGCCCAGGGGTAGGGCAGTAGCCTTGAGCTGAAAAGCTCAGGGATAGCACCCAGGTTGAGTTCAAGTCCCATGACCCACCAAAAACAAAAAACAAAAAACAAAAAAACAAAAGGTGTTCTCCTTGTGAGAGTTGTAAAAGAAAAAAGTAAAGAAATGTCTCAAATTCTATCAGAATATATACATGTGTCATTCAAAGCTCTTTCTCCTAATAGAAAAGGCTGGTTTTCAATACCTCTTAAGGAACACTGTGATGGTTTGAGAATGTGGACATTTAAAATATACAAATCCAAAGGCTGCTGAGTTAGAGACAGCAGGACACCTATAATTCCAGCATTTAGAAGGCTAACACAGAAAGATGGCAAAGTGGAAGATGTCCTGGGCTTCCTGGAAAGCACTGTCTTGAAGTAAAGGAAAATACAGATAGAAGGAAAAATCCTTTTTAAAACACCTATAATCAGCATTGCTCAGTTACATTACCTATTATCTTGAGAGAGACAAAGAATACTTCCTCCTTGCTTCTAATTTATATTTTTGGCAGAGAAATATGGCTTTAAATGAGTAGCCCTTGTGCAATGTATAATAGCCATTTAAATGCATCAAGCAGAAAGAAGTGTGAAATTCAGTGCAACAATTTAATGGGTTTATCTGAAGGAATCAGATAAAATCAGAACCTTAATGTTCATGGAGTTTTTTGTTTGTTTGTTTGTTTGTTTACATGTTGATCATGTCCACTCATAAATTTGTTTCTGATGCAGTCCTGAATCAGAAAGTAAGACACCCAATAACAACGGGACCAAGACTTATCCTGAAGCCCATAAAACATTCTTGACGCAGCCTTCAGAAGAAAAGGGAACAGTGAAAGTTCTAAGAAACTGGGTGGGAATCCTTCCTAACGTTCAGTGGTTTAGTTGCATTGTAAATTCTACCGTGTGTGTGTGTGTGTGTGTGTGTGTGTGTGTGTGTGTGTGTGCCTTGCATGAAGAATCACAGCTTTATTCATCCTAAAGGCAAAAAAGTCCCTTTGAACATGTTCTATTTGGGGGTGATTTGGTGACTCAAAGAATTTCTCGTATTTCCCCAGGGATGCTTTCATCATTTCTCTCTTCTACTCTTGAAAGCCCTCAAAAAACAAAATCCAGTTATGTGTCATTAACACGCATACGATCCAGATATATTCAGAATATATATTTCCCACTGAACAGTAGGTAGTAAACAAAAAAACAAGTCTTTGTGATGCTCAATGATCGATGTCCTATATACTTGAGGACAACTTCTTAAAGCACCTTTTCACAATAACTTCTAAATGGTTGTGAAGTGATCAATGTCCCAATCCAAAATATTATGATACTAAGAGAATTTTCCCATTTCACAGTTCAGTCAAAGGGCAGTTGAAAAACAAGAAAAGTAATGGGAAGTATTATAATTTAGAGGAGTACATACTGGAGTATATAAGCAATATCTTTTTTTTTTGCTAGTCTTGGGACTTGAACTCATGGCCTGAATGCTGTCCTTGAGCTTTGTCAAGGCTAGTGCTTTATACCACTTGAGCCACAGCATTATATCTGGCTTTTGCTATGTACGTGGTGCAAAGGAATCAAACACAGGGCTTCATGAATGCTAGGCAAGCACTCTACCACTAAGCCACACACACAGCCCAGAAATTTCTATATGCTTTTTAAAAATATCATCATCATCATCATAATCATCATATTGTTATAACTATGTTTTTATATTTATATTATATTCATTTATTATTTCATTATTATGTTTATCTTTTATACTTGCTTATATTTATTTTTTCTCATTTTCTACATTCAAACAATGGGTAGATCTCTCCATGATAAAATTATTCAATTATTTCAATAATTAATTTTTTCTAATCTGAAAATATCAATTCACATTTATATATTCTTATGTCTTCTAATTGCTATTTCTTATAGCCTTTACAACATGAAGTTGAGGATATTTTTGTGCTGGTAGTGGAGCTTGAACTCAGGGCCTCAAGTTCTTACTTAGCTTTTCCCACTCAAGCGTGAGCACTAAATCTTGAGCCAACCCTCCACTCCAGACTTTGCTGCTAGCTAATTTAAAATGAGTCTCTCAGATTTGTGTTCCCAAGCTAACTTCAAACCTCTATCCTCAGATCTCAGCCTCCTGAGCAGCTACCTTTATAGGTATGAGCCACCAACAGCAACATGAAACAGGGGCAAGACTAGAAATAAAAGGACAGAGAGAGTATCATTGGTCTCATTTCTGTCATATATTATATTATGCTAACTCCCAAAAAGAGAGAGAAGCCTACTCATTGTAGATTTACATTTATTTTCAGCTGAAGGTTCAGATATTTTGGAGGTGGTGAGGCAGGGGGAGGTTAAGGAAGAAGAGGGGAAAGAGGTATAGGAATTTTTCTAAGCCAGACTTTTTTTCTATTCTCATGATTCTAAGGTTCACCTCTCCCACGCTGCTTCTCCAAGAGTATGTGCTTGTCTGCCTATATTGTTTTTTTCCTATTATGTAGACTATGGGTTCTTGAAGAAACCTCTACCTATTTGAAGTTCATAGTACCTCAAACATCATACCCATTCACCTATTTTCTCACTTGCCTTAGCAATATTCATCAAGTGTCTATTACGTGACTGTGGTCTTTAGGATTCCAAAGGTCAACGGTGACTGAGAAAAGCAAGATCTCTGCTTTCTTTGAAGCTTTTATTTTAAAAGAATTAAGGCTGACTAAGCGAGTAAACAAATTATTCCTAGGTTCATTTCATAAGTTAATTCAAAACAATGAGACGTAGTAAAGAAATATGAGATGTTTAAGCTGCAAAGAAATGGAACCAACGGAACCAATGACATTGCCCCATTTGTAAGGAAATGGAAAGACGTAGAAAAAATCATATTAGGGCTGGGAGTTTGGCCTAGTGGTTAAAGTGCTTGCCTAGCATGCATGAAGACCCAGGTTTGATTCCTCAGTACCACATACATAGAAAAAAGCCGGAAGTGGTGCTGAGGCTCAAGTGGTAGAGCTCAAGCCTTGAGAAAGTCCAAGGACAGTGCTCAGGCCCTGAGCTCAAGCCCAGGACTGGCAAAAAAATAAAAATAAATAAATAAATAAATCATATTAAATGAGGTAAGCCAGACTTAAAGGAACATAGGCTCAATGGTTTCCCTCATTTGTTATAATCAATAGAAATCTTGGGCTCTCCTAGCAGAGATTTATAATAGAGCAAAACCTAGATACATAAGGCCATATAGTATGACACTAAATGAAGGGACCTCCAGGATATAGAAACAAGAGCCATATAATGAGTGATTATTGTCCTTAATGTGCTATGTTTTCTCTCATCTCTTTTGCTGTCTCTTAGTTATCTCATATTATTACAGTATTTTACCTTGTTATCTGATATATTGTATATATATTTATTTGGTTATTTGAAATAGGATAGGGAAGGGGGAAAACAAGATGAGAGGTGGGGGGGGAGGAAAATGGGGACCAAGACATGAGAAAAGGTATCAATGTATGTGAAGTAATCACCTTCTATCTGGTGAATATAATGTACCTCTTTTATTAATTACAATAAAAATATGTGAAAAAAGAAATATTTAAGCTGCAATCTGAATGGTAAAGCAATCTCTATTAAGATGCACAGAAATAAATGTCAGGTAGGTGAGCTCACATCTCTTATCCTAACTTCTCAGGAGATCGAGATGGGCAGAAATGAAATTTGAGTCCAGCTCGGGCAAAATGTTCATGAGACTCCCAACCAGATCATTAAGAGGGCATAGTGACATGCCTGTGGATCCCGCCACAAGGGGAAGCATAAGTAGACAGACTAAGGTCCAACGGAAGCAAAAGAGAGATCCTAGTTCAAAAACCAAACCCCTCCCCAAGAAAAAGAGAAACAACAACAAAAGAAAAAAAAAAAAGGCTGGCAATATGGCTCAAACAATTCAAGCACAGAGCTGTGAATTCAAATCTCTGTACCACACACAGAGAAAACCAACAGCCATAAAACTTTAGGACCCTGTAAAAGGACTGAAATTAACTCAGTATGTCCAAAGAGAAGAAAGAGGCCTATCTGGGTAAGCCACAAAATCTAAGCAATATATAGATCAGGTAGGGCTGTGACTATCAAGATGAGGACATTATGTTGTGTTTTAGTGGAAATGCAAATCATTTGAGAGCTTTGAATATAATGATCAACCTAGTTTGTATGTTAAAAAAAAATTATACCAGTGGCTCAGGCCTATAATCTTAACTACTGAGGAAGCTAAAATCTAAGAATCACAGTTGGAAGCCAGCCTGAGCAGGAAAGTCTGTAAGCTATGGCTCAAGTGGTAGAGAACTAGCCTTAAGCAAAAGAAACTCAGGCCCTGGGGTGGAAAAGAAAAATTATAAAGCCGGGTGTTTTAATGGTTCACACCTATAATCCTAGGTACTCAGGAGGATGACAAGTGAGGATTGTGATTTCAGGCGAACACCAGGCAGGAAAATGCATGAGACTCTTATCTTCAAGTACGCACTGGAAAGCTAGAAATCAAGTTTGGCTCAATCAAGTTTGGTTGAGTATGAACTGGAGCAAAAAAGCTAAGGGTCAACACACAAACCCTGAGTTCAAGTCTTCATACTAATAATAGTAAATATATAAATACTGAAACAAGAACATAAACCAAATTTGCCCATCATATTCTCAGTGATTGACCAGTGCTTTACGTTAACTTTAAATCTTGTTTCAGCACTGGGAGAAGTTGGAAAATAAAGCTGATTGCCTATTCCTGTTTGGATGTTATCCAGGCCTCTGTAGTCTGGTCTTACTTCACTGCTTCGAGCTCTACATATGACCTCTTCCTCCACTGCTTTCCCTACCAAAGATAATTTTTCCCCTCTTCTTTTGAACAACTCTTGGTCATCACCCAAAGAAAAAGCCATTGGTCCATAATACTTACTGGCTGAGAAGAGCTAATATTTCAAATCTACAGAAGAAGAACTCTGTCCTTCCTCTCTCATCAAGCTCCCACCATCCATGAATAATCTAAAAAAAGACATTAGTCTTAGTTGCCCCAAAACTTTCCTTTAGGCTTGTGCTCATGTCTGTACTGGACAAGGAGTTAGTAGGTGAACGTAATGGTTATCTCTGATTGTTATCCTATATCTGTCATCACCTCAAATCCAGATTTTTTTTTTTTGCCAATCCTGGGCTTGAACTTGGGCTTTCTCAAGTCTAAAGCTTTACCACTTGAGCCACAACACCACTCCTGGCTTTTTCTATGTAGGTGATACTGAGGAATCAAACTGGGTCTTTCTGCATGCTAGGCAAGCACTCTACCACTAAACCAAACTCCCCCAACCCCCTCAAATCCAGTTTTTTCATTAAAAATGACCCTTTGGTGCCATCTATCTGAATGTCATCTCTATCTCAAAACCTCAGAAAATGGGTTCCTGGTATCTACAAGATTTGGCATATTAAAAAGACAATAAATTGGAGGTTTGAGAATTTGATAAGCTTGAGTTCTGATTTTAACTCCACTGCTGACTGATGTGAACTAGTTGGTCAGTCAGAAACCATAGAATTGGTTCACCCATTGTCCCATCATATGTGAGCTTCCCTTTAACCCTTCCCAAATTAGATCAACTTACATGCAAGACAATGGGCACAGAATCAAAAACAGCAACAGAAGGGAACAAACAAAAGAAAAAAGGAAAGAGGGGGAGAAAAATGCAAACAAGAAACACTGTGTTGGAAATGAACTATAAAATTTGGGAAGTAGGAAGTGAGCAGAGAAAAAACTGGGAGAGAATGGGGGTGACAGGGTTCAAAAGGAAATGTACTTAAGTTGCTATAACCTCTCTGTATTGTCACCTTTACAATAAAATTTTAAACATTTTTTTAAAAGCATTAGTTAACACCCCACTTCAGGTATCTGGTTTGGTTTGTAATTCTGGCTATTCAGGAGACTGAGATCTGAGGACATTGATCTGAAGCCTGCCCATCTCCAGTTAACAACCAACAAAGGTCAAGTGGAGTTGTAGCTCAAGCGGTAAAGTACCAGCTGTGAGCAAAAAAGCTAAGGGACAGTGCTCAAGCCTTGAGTCCAAGCCTCAGTACCATTATAGACATACATAAATACACACACACACACACACACACACACTCCATAGTTTTAAATGAATGGAAAGGAAAATTTGTCCGCATTAATTTCACTTAGTATTCAGACCTGAAATATTTTCCCCAGTATTCATCACAACAAATCTGTTGTTTACCTAAAGCTGATCATCTTCTTCTTGACTTTATTCTGACTAAACCCTTATGCTGCACTGTCTCTAGCACATAGAGTGGTTAAGAAAAAAAATCCAGCATTTTCTCCACAAAGACATGGATTAGAACATTTCAGACCACACTCTTTGTAAGGGCTCCAAACTGGAAATTACTCAAATGCCTGTCAACAGTAAAATGGATAAATGGGTTGTAATATATTTACACAGTGTACTGCAGTAAGAATGAACAAGTTCAAGTGCATGCATCAATACAGATCACTGTTTCAAACATAATTTGAGTAAAAGGAGTCTGGCATGAAAAAACAAACTGTATGCTTCTATTTCTATAAAAGATACAACAACTGAAAGCAAAATGGAGTGATTCAAAGTCAGCTTGTGCACTAGGAGAGAGTCCTGGAAAGAACAAGAATGGTCTCTGAGAATTAGCCATGCTTCACACTCAATCAAAGTGCTGGTTACATAAGAGTGTTTACTTTGTAAAAACTTAGGGAGTCCTGTACTTCATGACATGAATATTTATAAAAAGGTGTTTGTGCTAGGTTCCATTCCACTTTAAAAAAATGTAATCCTCGGCCAGGAGTGTGGCCTAGTGGTAGAGTGCTTGCCTAGCATGCATAAAGACCTGAGTTCGATTCCTCAGTACCAACTGCACAGAAAAAGCTAGAAATGATGCTGTGGCTCAAGTGGTACAGTGCTATCCTTGAGAAACCCCAAAGGCAGTGTCCAGGCCCTGAATTCAAACCTCAGGACTGGCAAAAAAAAAATGTAATCCTTCCTAATACATAACAATGAGTACATTATTTTTTTCAGGAAACATTCCTACGTAGCAAGGCTTTCTGAAATCTTCTCTACCATCTGAAGTTACACACATTGTAGAAAGATGCAGCATCACAGTGTGTCAGTGGGGGATATTTCCAATCAGAACAATGTTGCCATTCTCAACCATACCAAATGTTTGACTGCCTACGATGCTCTGATTATTTAGGAGCCGCAGATGGCAAAATAATAATAATAAATAATTCATTTCTACTTTTTCATGTCCAAATAAAGGACCCAAACGTTGGAGAACAAAGAGGAATATGTTATGATTCTTCCACTGGGTTTTAATATCCCTTGGGAATGAGTAGGAAATGGCTATTTACAACCAGTCCTCCTCTATGTTGAAAACCTTTGTTTCCCAATACTCTAGAATCCTAGGAGATATTCCCTTCCCACTCCACTCCACTTCCTTATTGATTCCACAAGCAGCCACATGGCATGGATGGATCTCCCATGTGCACATAGGCACATTCTCACAAACACATAGATTTCCAGTGTCATCTTATTTCTAGTTCTACAGAACAGTTCCCTATGTTTAAGAGAAAAAATAAAGTAAATTTTAATGACCCAACATGTAAAACCTGGCAATCTAGGGATCCCAACATAATTCAATTAAATACAGACAGTAGTCTGAGCTGCAGACTTCCCAGCTTCGTAGACTACACAATGTATCCACACAGCAGTAATAAAGTTGTAGTCCAAGCTCAGTTCAGAAGACCAACCAGGTATCAGTGGTTCACACCTACAATATTAACAACAGAGGATATGAGGATCTAGGCTGGGTAGGAAAATCCATGAGACTCTCTTCTTCAATTAATCACCTCTCTCTCTCTCTCCCTCCCTCCCTCCCTCCCTCCCTCCCTCCCTCCCTGCCTCCCTCCCTCCCTCCCTCCCTCTCTCTCTCTCTCTCTCTCTCTCTCTCTCTCTCTCTCTCTCTCTCTCTCTCTCTCTCTCTCTCTTTTTGAGTGGGAAGTTGAGCAGTTTCTCAAGAAGTAGACCTCTAGCCTTGAGGGAAAGGAAGCCCCAG
This sequence comes from Megascapheus bottae, assembly GCF_031878675.1. Taxonomy (NCBI): domain Eukaryota; kingdom Metazoa; phylum Chordata; class Mammalia; order Rodentia; family Geomyidae; genus Megascapheus; species Megascapheus bottae. Next base: position 92,740,773 of record NC_143509.1, read on the forward strand.
TGACAGCCTCAGGCCATGAGTTCAAGCCCCAGGACTAGCACACACACACACACACACACACACACACACACACAGACTAGCCATTTGTGTAGTATGCAGTTACTCATGTTCATCTAATCTGTGTTCGTACTTCAGCTAAAGTATGGATATGTTCAAGACTCCCCCATTCCAGCTGAGGTGAGCATCGTCATACACTGTAGGATTCCTACACCACTGCTCAATCCTTCTGGCCTCTTGGACAGTAACCACAACTGTCATGACTCAATTCTTTTTAACCACAATGGGATGCTGCCAAGTTTGGATCAATGAAGTTGTTTTCTTTTTCTTTCTCCGTGTAATTCAGATCTTCTGCTTATTTGTATCATTGACTATCCCACCCATCTGTTTTAAAAACTGCTTTACCTTAGCCATGGAAGAGCTCAGTAAGCGCTTAGCCATGTATGTTGCCAAGTCAGGTGTGTCTGTGCACCCATCCTGGAAGCCAGGTGGTGGGGTCATGAGAAACAAAACCTCTTTCTCTGCCCGGGCCAGCCGGCAGCAAACCAGGGTTCGCAGATTGGGGTTCCTGAAATAGGGGGCAAGGACTAGGAAAAAATAGAAGAGAGACAGACACACCGGGTCTGGGATGTCTGCAGTCCAGGTAAAGACTGCCGAGACTGCCCCGTTTATTTTCCACTCCAGCTTCTTCCCTCCTTGAGACCCAGGGAACTTCCAGGTGTTACATTCATATGATAAATCTCAGGTCATTTAAACAGAATAAGGCCAGAAAACAATAAGACAATAAAGCCATTGTCTGATGCAAATCAAGGTACAGTTTGATTCCACTGTGGCTCCCAACACTTCTCCACATAGTGGGTACCCAGTACTCCTAAGCCCATTATATATGTCATGTACACTAAAACTGCCTTCTTCCTCAAAGCCCACAGAAACCAGCGGGAATCCTGGAAGGGCCAGATACAGTTTCATATATTAATTCCTAACACACACACACACACACACACACACACACACACACACACCAAATCTTGGCCTCCGTCTGCCCAAGGAAACCACCCTCAACAGATTCACCATATGCCATCCAACCACAAGCCAAAGTCTCATATGAGATGATAGAAATGCTTCAATCCAAATGTTGGTTTTAGTTAGAATTGAAGCCCATTTTCAGAACCAAGGTGGACAGTTGGATCCTCTTAAAATAACTACTACTTAAATATTAGGTGCAACATTCTTTTAGTGGGAACATGTAAGTTTACATTTCTCTAAAACTTTCTACTTACTTTTCTTGGTAGTGTACCAATGAGAACATGTATTACATTATATGTAAAGAACAACTATTTATAGTGGTTACATTACAGGTAAGTAATAAGCCACATATTCCTAATAAACTGTATTATAGTATTGTCTGAATTAGACAACAACATTTCAATGCATTATTTAATAACGTTTTCATCTAGATATTACAATCCAACAATTAAACTCATTCATTTGTCACACTCTGTTATCAGGATTTCATTGGTGGTTGTATGGCTTTATTATATAATACTATCTTATTTAAAAAAAATAACTGAATGAAGGGACAATTTACAAAGCAATTTAAATGGCTAAGGTCATCTGAGGCCACCCTCTTCTCTGATGCAAGCACTTATAGTCTCCATGTTTTGTTCTTTATAATTCTTTAAACTTCCCATCCTCGTGTTAGCTCCGATGATGGTTAACTCTATGTGTCAGCTTTACAGGAGGTGCCAGATATTTAAGCAAACCTTGTCATTCTGGATGTTTCTGTGAAGATGTATTGAAATGACCCTAACATTTCAATTAGTAGATTCAGTAAAGAGTATACCCTACAATGCTGGTAAACTTCTCCTCATTACCAAATCCCTGAATGGAATTTTTTAAAGATTGATCCTTTCCTAAAAATAAAAGATAATTCTCCTACCTGACAGTCTTCAAACCAAACATCCACCTCTACACATAGAAAGTGGAATGTCAAGCTTTGCAGATTTAGTGTTTTTCCCTCTCCATAATTCTGGGAGCCAATTTTGTATAAACAAGTCATTGAAAGTCTCTTGTTCTAGGGGCCGGGAGTGTGGCCCAGTGGTAGAGTGCTTGCCTAGCATACACAAAGACCAGGGTTCAATTCCTTGGTACCATATATGTAGAAAAAAGCCAGAAGTGGTACTGTGGTTCAAGTGGTAGAGCTCTAGCCTTGAGAAAATAAAAGGACAGTGCTCAGGCCCTGAGCTCAAGCCCAGGACTGGCAAAGAAAGAAAGAAAGAAAGAAAGAAAGAAAGAAAGAAAGAAAGAAAGAAAGAAAGAAAGAAAGAAAGAAAGAAAGAAAGAAAGAGAAAGAAAAAGAAAGAAAGAAAGAAAGGAAGGAAGAAAGAAAGGAAATCTCTTGTTCTAAGAAAGGAAGGAAGGAAGGAAGGAAGGAAGGAAGAAAGAAAGAAAGAAAGAAAGAAAGAAAGAAAGAAAGAAAGAAAGAAGAAATCTCTTGTTCTATTTCTCTAAGAAATCCTTCTCCATGCTCAGACCTCTATAAGTAAGTCTCTTATTTTCAAAGCCTGTCTTCCTGAACCCTTTATCCTATATATGACTTCAGTTATATTCGGTTTTCACATCACAGTGTCCAGACGTAGTGTCCTCTTTTAATTAACCAAGGCTGGAATGGAGTATTTAATGGACATGGGGCATCACTCCAGCTTTAGTACTCTGTATTGCGAACATTTAATAGACACACTGAATGGACACAATAGAAAGCCCTTCCCCTAGTATTTTTATTTAAAAACAATTAGATCGTGGCCGGGAGTTTGGCCTAGTGGTAGAGTGCTTTCCTAGCATGCACGACAACCCAGGTTTGATTCCTCGGTACCACATACATAGGAAAAAAAAAAAGCTAGAAGTGGTGCTGAGGCTCAAGTGGTAGAGCTCTAGCCTTGAGAAAGTCCAAGGACAGTGTTCAGGCCCTGAGCTCAATCCCAAGACTGGCAAAAAAAAAAAAAAACCACTTAGATCCTAAAGTGCATCTTAGTCTGTGGACAGCAGCAAAATTAATACAAAGGCACAGTTTCTCTCATAATTTATACTTTAATAGAAATACTTCCACATAACTGGAAAATCTTTTCAGGCTATTTGCAAGGCTCATTACTTTGCAATCATAGTTTTGGAGATCTTAGTCCCCTAAATGAATGTACACATAAATGTTAAGCATTATTTTAAGTAATCAATTTCTCTTCAATAAAACTAGTTTTAAACTTTGTTTTTTATAATTTACAGATAAGAAAATGAGCAATGAAGAAAACAATCCAACATTTTTTAATCAGTATCGAAAATGTGATGAGCAGGGGGATTACAGTGATATAATTAAGATAATAAATACATTTCTTTTTAAACACTGTTATCCCATCCCTCATTTTCACAAGCCTACTCCTCCACCCCACCCTAAGTTGTAATGTTCATTTCCAACATAGTGTCAAGTGAGTATCAATGTTGCATTAGTTCATCCTTTGTCCTGCTCTATCTGTGATTCCCTTTCCATTCCTCAGCTTGCATAAACTTTATGTACAAGACAAAGGGTACAGAAAACTAGACAGAAAGAAAACGAGAAAGAGAGGAAGGAAGGAAGGAAGGAAGGAAGGAGGGAAGGAAGGAAGGAAGGAAGGAAGGAAGGAAGGAAGGAAGGAAGGAAGGAAGGAGGGAAGGAGGGAAGGAGGGAGGAAGGAAGGAAGGTCAGGCTATATACAGGACATAATAAGAGCCTCCTGTTTACAATTCTTGCAGTTCATGTTGATACACTTCATTATATATGGTTCTAGACACTTAGCAATACCCAACTTTATTTCTGTTTTATCATCCAAGAACAGTAAAAAGTAAACATAACTCAATGGATAAAGAGAAACTCATGGATTGCTACCACTCTGAATTCGGGTAAGAGTCACTTAGCTCTGGGTTCCATCAGAAGATTGACAAGCACATTGCTCTAGTTTGAATCTTGAATATCCCTAAAAATCCATATGCTTAAGATTTGGTTGCCAACCCATGGTACTACTGGGAGGAAGTGGAATTGTTATAGAAGCAGGGCCTAGTGGAAAGGACTTGAGTCAACGGACTATTGTTTCCTGGCTTCCATGAGATGAACAGTTCTCTTCCGCAATGTCATTACTCCTTTTCCTCACACTAGGATGCAGGGACAAATGGTTATAGAGTGACACTTTGTGAGCCAAAGTACAACTTTTCTCTTTGGTTTATCTCAAACAGACCAACATACAGCAAAAACAAAATACTAAAAATAATTCTATTTTCTTAGCAAAAGGTGCTATTATACCTTAGGCACAGGATGAAAATATCACCATGACCCTTCCTCATCCCCAAGCACAACCAATACATACTGATAATGATAAAAATGAATCCTTCAGCAAATGCGCTAGAGACCAAATGCTTTCCAATTGTGGCCAACAACTCAGCAACTGCAATGCTTTCCATGCAAGCAACAGCATAGTAACATCCTAGACCTGTTAAAAATAATGATAGAGCCTGTCTGTTTCCATCTGTTGTCTGTCTGTCTGTCTTTATCTATCTATCTATCTATCTATCTATCTATCTATCTATCTATCTATCTATCTATGTCAGCTAGCCTTCAGCCTATGTTCTTCCTGTCTTAACCACTTAAATACTGATATTTTAAGCATGAACTGCTATACCTAACTCCTAAGACCTTCTTTGAGCCAGGCATTATTATAATTGATTGATATCAAATAACTCATGTAATTCTTTCAATAACCTTGTATAATAAGGATTATTCCTACTGCAGGTAAAGGAAAACTTAATACTTTTGATCACAAGCAATAGCTAAAATGGACATGTCATAATCTTACCTCTTACACTAGTGTAAAGGCATATATCTCATCAATAGAGTTATAATTTTACTATAAATGACACCAGCTTGCCTGTAGTCCCAGCTACCCAGGAGGTGAAAGTAAGGAAGATCACCAGTGAGTGTAAAAAATTAGTAAGTTCTCATGTCAACAAACAAGTCAATCATAGTGATGTGTTCCTAGGATTCCAGCTCCTTGGAAAGGAGAAAGGAGGATCATGCTTCACCTCAACTCTGTGCAAATAGCATGTGTCTTACTTTTCAAACTAGGAAAGCATAAAAATCTAAAATATAGCTACAGCGGTAAAACATCTGCTTAGCAATCCCCAATACTACTGTGGATATTTTTTTCTTAATTCTGATGTATCAAAGAATTTGAGGTGAAAACAATACAAGGATTGAAGTTAAGCAATGGGTTAGACTGAAGGGAAAAAATCTGTGAAGGAATCCTAAGTGGCATGCTACATTAACAAAGAAAGCATTTTAACTGGAGCCACCCTGAATCTGCAGAGAAAGAACATAGTCCTTGATTAGTATTTCTTTTTTTACCTGGGACTGTGAAAAAAAAAATTTTGAGCATTTTAATCTTTGTGTTCTGAAGTTATGCTAAAGATGGAAATTCATTCCTAAAACAATAGGCTCAATTCTCAAGCAGGCCATTAAGAGGCTTTGTGACTTCTACCTTGTCAGGTAGAACAGTGACCATGCCAGGACAGATAACATCCCAGGGACTGGATGCTTCTGAAAGAACTATGAAGCCCACTTAGAGCCACAAAAGCACACCAAACGTGCTTTTGGAAAAGTGACCAACTTGCCTGGCTTTGCCTGGAGTTTTCTCAGCTAGCACTGAAAGTCTTACATCCCAGGAACCCCCTCTCCTGGGAAAATTGTACCATCATCTCAGAGGTAGAGCTACTTCAGCACTCAATGAAACAACCAAGGATTGAAAAGAAAGAACTAAGGCCTCAGAAGGAAAAAAATGTTAGAGTTAGATTTCAATTATACCATTACATTACAGTACAATCTAGGACATATCATTTAACCTTTCTCAGAGGTCTTATTTTCACTATTTGGCACATGAGAAAACTGTCCTATGACTTTTTTGAGAATTAAATGAGAAGGTATGGAAGTTCCTGGAACAGTGTCTGGAAAAGAGTTGCCCCACGGATATGGTAAATGTCATTACTATATTCCAGGAATTATAAAATCAGACAATAACTATAGAAGCAACTATGTCTAGACAGGATTTTTTTTGTCTCTAGGGTATTTTTTTAAGGTAGGAAAGGGGATGTATCTATGACAGTTACTTGAGTTTTTAACACACCAATTCACTTAGTGGAACTTATTTGTCAGAAAGACTTGTTGACTCATGCTTAATTGTAAGGGCATATCTCCCAAAATTCTCAAAATTACATTTATGAGTAAAATTCAAATTACTTCGTCTAAATTAAATATTTAAATTAAGAACATAATTGCCAAAATCTCACAAAAGCACTTTCTTCCTGCAGTATTTTAGGAAGAACAAGACATACAGAAACAAAATTATTCAAAGTTTGTTCAACTAGCTTAGTTAAACTAGCTTAGATTTAAGTACACTTAAGTATATATGGAAAGGTTAATTAGAAGACAATCAGCATATACTATTCTTTAAATTGATAAGATATAGTAGGTTTCCTTAAACAAGATACATTTAAAATCTATGATTGTTTTAATTTTTTCTATCTCATCTGTATACAGATTTGTGACAATTTTCCACCAGTGATTACTTATATATCCTGTGTTATTCTCTAAGCACAAACGTGAATTTGGTTTGCTATCTTTGAGAAATTATTTCAATGAATTAATTTTAAAATGCAATCTCTAGTATGTAACATTTCTTTTTCTTTTAAACTTTAATGAACATTCTCAAGTACAAATGAAAGAGACATATTCTATAGTGTAATCTATTTCATCTCCCTAGGAACTGCCCCTGAGTACTATAACAATTTTTTTTTGCCGGTCCTGGGGCTTGAACTCAGATCCAGGACACTATCCTTAAACACCTTTTGCTCAAGACTAGTACTCTGCAACTTGAGCCACACCACCATTTCCAGCATTTTCCATGTATGCGGTAGTGAAGAATTGAACCCAGGGCCTCCTGCATGCATACTAGGTGAGATAAGCCATGCTCCCAGCCCTTAAATCATTTTTTTAATCTTATCAATTTTTTCTTACTTAGATAAATTTTCTACTGTATTAAAATACAGAGCCTTTTCTTATACAGGTCTGTAAATATTTCCATTTACAATGTAGCACAATTCAAGCTAACCAGTCAAAAGATTCTGGGAAGGAAACACAAATTGCTCAGACAAAAAATGTAAAATCCCATGGGTTACTAAAACCAAAGGACAGTCTTGATAAAAGAAAATTTTTCTAAACAGATTGAAAGTGGATAATTCACTTAAAAAAAAAATCTCCCCACCCACACTGTTCTCTGAAGTGTGTCTCAGAGTCCTCACCAACACTCCCAGTCCTTCACAGAGAACACATGTCAGTTTCTTTTGCTCAACACATGCTTTCTTTAAAGTCAAATATATGTAACATTCAATCTTGGAACATTACAGGAAATGTGATTTAGACTCTTCTTGTTACTATGACACAGTGAGAAGCAAAAAAAAAAAAATCCCCTCTGGGTACTGTTGTGTTCCTTTTCAAATATCAGCACTTTAAGTAGATTTTTCTCAAGATATACTTGTTTATATTTATATGTGTCTCATTTGTTCTCTGTTCCCAGATTTTTGATGACTCCTAGGATCTATGAGGTGGATCTCCTAGAATCATGCTGTGTATGCTTCAGTTAGGACAGAGAAGATTGTGATTTTTTTTTTTTTTTTTTTTTTAGCAAGTCCTGGGGCTTGAAATCACAGCCTGGGCACTGTCCTTGGTCTTTGTCTAGGTTAGAGCTCTACCACTTGAATCACAGTACCACTTCCAGCTCTTTCTATGTATGTGGTACCAAGAAATCAAAACCATTCTTTATGAATATTAGGCAAGCATTCTACCACTAGGCCAAACTCCCAGAACCCAAATTGTGATTTTTTTTTAATGTTTGCATCCTAGGATAGTTCATTGACAAAGATGCACGTTAGAACTGTCAGATGAATGAGCATTTGCTAATCAAATTTGTTGTTGATGTCAGAAGTAAATTACAAATGATAGATGTGAAACTTCAGGAGCACTAAGAATTGCTGAAGTTAACTTATTTATTTAAACATAAACTGGGTTGTATATCTAAATTACAATTCTACCCGCTAAATGGAACCGGCTAAATGAAAACAAAATCAACTGAATGCCCCAAAACAGTGCATTATAAATCTTTAGTTCAGCCTGATCCTTACAAGAAAATTCAAAAATAATACCAATTTCTCCAACTCCCTAGTACTAATTTTAGATTTTACTAACATGAAATACTTTCTGCCATTATCACACGGAATCCCTTTATTTGAAGGCTCAAGGACAAAGAGAGAAGTTCATAAAAAGTTGTGTTTAGACATTTATATTCCCTTTTAAAGCTTAAATCTTTTCTGAATTTTTCTTACTGGAGAATTGAACTAAAACTCCAGTAAGGACTGGATATTCTTGTATATCCTGGCCACGATTCTTAAGGATAAATAATTCATCCTGAGAATAATCAGAGAAACAAACTCAGATGCATTGTCTTCAGCTAATACTTTTCAGGTGTATATATTTTTTCTACTGATTATGCTAAATATTATAGGTTAGAAATCTTTCAAAACCATGGAAGTCCATGGTATGTTGTCACTTTTATGCATTATTTTCTACCAAAGAATGTCATGTTTTAAAGAGATTTTGAAGCCGGGCATGATGGCTCATGCCTGTAATCCTATCTACTCAGGAGGCTGAGATCTGAGGATCAAGGTTCAAAGCCAGCCAGGGCACCAAAGGACCCTGAGACTCTTATCTCCAATTGACCTCCAGAAAACCAGGAAGTGGCGCTTGGCTCCAGGGTAGGGTGGTAGCCTTGAGTTGAAGAACTCAGGGACAGCGCCCAGGCCAAGTTCAAGCCCTATAAGCCCCACACAAAAAGAAAGAAAGAAAGAAAGAAAGAAAGAAAGAAAGAAAGAAAGAAAGAAAGAAAGAAAGAAAGAAAGAAAGAAAGAAAGAAAGAAAGAAAGAAAGAAAGAAAGGAAGGAAGGAAGGAAGGAAGGAAGGAAGGAAGGAAGGAAGGAAGGAAGAAAAGAAAGAAAGAAAGAAAAGAAAGAAAGAAAAGAAAGAAAGAAAGAGAAAGAAATTTTGAAGCTCAATTACTAAAAATTCAGGCATTTCTAGGTGTTTAATTTTGCCTTTAGCAAACTTGAAGTTTAAAAACATAGGAATGATCAGTCTTTTAAAAACTGAACAAGGAATTGGGAGTTTGGCCTAGTGGTAGAGTGCTTGCCTAGTATGCACAGAGACCGGGGGTTCAATTCCTTGGTACCACATCCACAGAAGGAAAAAAAAGCTGGAAATGGTGCTGTGGTGCTGTGGCTCAAGTGTTAGAGCTCTAGCCTTGAGAAAGCCCTAGGACTGTATCCAGGCCCTGAGTTCAAGTCCCGTGACTGGCAAAAAAAAGAACAAACTGTCAAGGAAACTGAGAATTATGTATCATTAAAGAGAATGCATTTGATTTGCTTATTTTGCTACTTTAAAAAGTAGGGGCTGGGGGGCTGGGAGTTTGGCCTAGTGGTAGAGTGCTTGCCTAGCATGCATGAAGACCGGGTTCAATTCCTCGGTACCACATACACAGAAAAAGTTAGAAGTGGTGCTGTGGATCAAGTGGTAGGGCACTAGCCTTGAGAAAGCCCAAGGGCAATGTTCACATCCTGAGTCCAAGACCCAAGATTGGCTAAATAAATAAAGAAACAGTAGAAATCAAACATGGCACCATTAAGCCTACTACCAATGGCTCACGCCTGTACTACTACCTACACAGAAGGCTAAAATGTGAGCACTGAAGTTTGAAGCCAGCCCAAAAAAGCCCATGACATTGTAATATCCAATTAACCACTAAAAAAATTGAATCACTTCAAAACTGATCTCCAAAGAAACAATTATCCCATTAAAAAATGGGTCAAGACTTAAAGAGAGTGCTCTCTGAAGAAGAAATAAGAATGACCTCTAGACACATGAAGAAATGCTTGACATCTCTGGCCATAAAAGAAATGCAAATCAAAACAACTCTAAGATTCCACCTCGCTACAGTTAGAATGGCCATGATCAAGAAATCTAATAACAACAGATGCTGGAGGGGATGTGGCCAGGAGGGATCACTACTACACTGTTGGTGGGAATGCAAACTTGTTCAACCACTATGGAAAGCAGTATGGCAGTTCCTCAAAAGACTAAACATAGAACTCCCCTATGACCCAGCAATTCCACTACTTGGCATTTACCCAATCGTCCAGAAACAAGGACAGACTAAATCCACTAGCATTACGATGTTCCTTGCAGCACTTGTTACCATAGCAAAGATATGGAACCAACCCAGCTGCCCCTCAGTACACGATTTGATCAACAACATGTGGTATTTATACACAATGGAATTCTATGCTGCTGTCAGAAAGAACATCACCCCATTTGTAAGGAAATGTAAAGACTTAGAAAAAATCATATTAAGTGAAGTAAGCCAGACTCAAAGGAACATAGGCTCAATGGTTTCCCTCATTTGTAATAATTAGTACAAACATTGGACCCTCCTAGCAAAGGATTACAATAACTCAAAACCTAGATACATAAGGCCATATAGGATAAGGCTAAATGAAAGGACCTCTAGGATATTGAAACAAGAGCCATATAATATATGATTGTTGTTCTTAATGCACTATGTTATTTCTCATCTCTTTGGCTGTCCCTTGGTTATTCTCATATTGTTACAGTATCTTACCTTGTTATCTGGTATATTGTATGTATATTTATTGGTTTATTTGAAATAGGATAGGGAAAGGGGGAAAACAAGATGAGAGGAGGGGGTGGGGGAAGGGAAATGAGGACAAAAAACATGAGAAGGGTTATCAATGTTTGTGAAGTAATGCATCTTCTGCATTACTGCATATATCTGGTGAATATAATGTAACCCTTTTATTAATTACAATTTAAAAAATAAAATAAAAAAGAGTGCCAATCTTGAAGGAAAAGCAAAAGGCCAGTATCCAGGCCCTAAATTCAAACCCTAGTACAGGCACCAATGAATAAATAAATAAACAAATAAATAAGAAATGTTAGTATCATCAGACTATTACTGGATCATTTTTCCCATTTCCCTTTTTTACCAATATTTCTAATAAGTTAAATCAAATGTTTAAATAGTTAAATGAAGTACTCCCATGGTACTGAAATTTCTTCAGCAACAAACTGCATTAGGCTTTGTCATGTCACCATTTTTCATGAATACATATATACATATATAAGCTCAAAATTTACTCATTTTATGTAATTAATCTTTATTAATATTTCCTCTTTAAAATTTTTCCTGTACTATTTTGCCTCTAAATGTAAATAGAAATAGTCTCTTTGATGTTAAGTATTTTGCACATGTCATAGAATTGCAAAATGATCATGAATTCAATGCCCACATTCTCTGGCTCTCTAAGTAACTCTACTCCCTATCCATCTTTCAAGTTTTGGCCATTGTGATGCTCAATGAAAAACAAAGCGATTCTGAGATAGGATCAATACTGAAAGAACAGGATCTGCCATTGTGTAGCACGGAGCGTAAGGTCCTTCTCTTGTCCTGTATCTCTGCTGGAAACCATACAAGAGCATATTACAATCACTGACACAATTAACTTCCTACCATTTTAACCATGCACCCTTTTAACATTAGTAAGAAGTTAATAGCATAGCTTGCCCCACGACAAAGGATAGACTGTGCCTAGAATTTAAAATTGCAGTTGATAAAAGACAATGGAGAAGACAAACTAGGAAACTTCAGTCCTGGGGTTTGGTCTTATGAGCATGGGCACCTATGAAGTGCAGACAAGGTAGACAGAGGGTCAGAAAGTATGTCACAGACACAGATGGAACCACAACAGATAAACAAATGCAGCAGGGATACTCACTAGATACTCTGTTGGAAATGAACCATATAATTTGGGCAGTAGGAAGTCAGGAGGGGAAAAACTGGGAGACAGTGGGGAGATGACAATATTCAAAAAGAAATGTATTCATTACCCGAATGACATAACTGTACTCCTTTTGTAAATAATCTTTACAATTAAAAAAATAAGAAAAAAGATCAACTATACTATAGGAGACTTAACTAGGAGTCCCTTAAAAAAAAAAAGACACCAATAAGCAAAGAAAAGTCAGGTGCCAGTCACTCATATCTATGATCCTAGCTATTCAGCAGGCTAAGATTTGGGGATCATGGTTCAAAGCCAGCCCAACAGGAAAGTCCATGAGAATCTTTTTCAATTAACCACCAGTTTAAGAAGAAAAAAAAAGCCGGAAATGGCTTAAGTAATAGAATGCCAGCCTTGATCAGGGAAAGTGCTAAGGCCCTGAGTTCATGCCCCAAGACCAGCGCACACACTGGACTGTAATATAGTAACATGTGAAGGGGAATTGAGATTGCAGATAGACTTAGGTCTGTTATTAGCTGATCATAAAATAGTGCATTTCTTGACCAATTTGAGGGACCCAATGTCATCACAAAGTAAAAGAGGGTCACAGAAAAAAGATTTCAAAGAAAGAGAAGTGTGAAGGGACGGAATGAGTTAGATACTGTGCAGTAGGCTTTGAAGACAGAGAAAGGGAGATCCCAAGCCAAGAAATGTGGGTACCATCTAGAAGGTAGAAAAAGCTTCTCCCCTCTCCCCACCAGAATCCCAAAAATAAATGCAACCCTGACAGTGTCCTGACTTTAGACTCATGGGATCTGTGTTAGCCTTCTGACCCAGAGAATTATAATTCTGAAGCCACTAGCTCAGTACCGATTTGTGTCAGTAACAGTAGAAAACTAACAATGACCAATGCATTAGAATTAACAAGAAACAGAGGAGTGGCTGGGAGTTTGGCCTAGTGGTAGAAGGCTTGCCTAGCATGCACAAAGACCCAGGTTCAACTCCTCAGTACCACATATACAGAAAAGAGAGGGGAGAAGGGAGGGAGGGAGGGAGGGAGAAAGGGAGAGATAAGGGACCAAACAGGGCATTCAACAGATGGTTCTACTGGACAGTCACAAATGCATAGTACGTACATATAAAATGCACACATGTATTAGGGCTGTCCGAAGACACAGAATGAATATTTATGCATAAATCAGGGATATCATTGCACCTATCGATCTGATTTGAGGCTAGAAAATGCCAGGAAAGATGGTGGTAGATTGCTAGTGTGCATCTCAAGTCCTAAGAATGAGGAGATCCTAGTGCTGTGAGCTCTTGTCAAGGTCTGAAGAACCAAAGGCTCAATGGAGTAAGTCCTAGTCTGAGAAAGATCAGTGTCTCAGATCAGGAAGCTAAGCAGGGAGTGAGAAATCTTCCCCTCCACTTTTTGTCCTATGCAGGCAGGTGCTTCAAAGGTTGGATACAATCATTCCATGGTGGGGATAGGCGATTGGTCAAATGCCAAGATCTTCCTAAAGCCCCCTTACAGACAGAGCCAGAAATGAAGCTTAACCAAATATACCCAGTTAACACTGTTCAAGTGGATATGTATTATCTACCTTAAATAAATGATCAAAATAACACATTTGTTTTAAAGTGGATTTTATCTTCACAACATGTTGTCTTCTTTTAGACTCATGGAGTGCTCTCAATCCTATTTCTATGAATTCAACAAGCTCAAGATTCCTGGGTTCACATGGCTGAATGTAGCTATGCTACTGGTCTTCTTCCTTCAACACTGCACAGACACAACAAAGTAAGTTCACTAGTAGTGCTCACAATATGCCACAGTTTGAATATAAGACCCTGATGAATCAGCCAAGAGGATGTGAAGCAGAACTGACTCTCTATAATGTAATGACTGCTTATATACAAACTACAGGTCCATCTGCACCCAAGTCAGGAGGTTTCTAATACTTCCACGGTATGAATTCTCTGTTGCTGACATTACAAATGACCACAGTTTTGGTAACTTCAAACACTCCTAATTTATTGTCTCATGGATCGAAGGTGAGGTGAGCTCTTGGTCCTTCAGCTCCGGCTGAAGAAACAGTATCCTTCATGGAGGCTCTAAAGGAGAGCCAAGCATTGGCAGAACTCAGAGTTTTGTGTCTGCAGGGCTGAGAATCCTGTTGTCTTGCTAACTTTCAGCCATGAGCCTCTCCAGATTCCAGAAGTCATTTTCTCAGGTATCTAGACATCTCTTAGCCCAAATTCACACCTAGAAATAACAACTAGCTGAGCTCATGGCTTATGCCTGTCATCCTAGCTACTGGGCACAAAAGGCCATGAAACTCTTTATCTCCAATTAACCATCAGAAAACCAGGAATGGTGCTGTGGCTCAAAGTGGTAGAGTGCTAGCTGAAGAGCTCAGGGACAGTGCCCAGGCCCAGAGTTCAAACCCCACAACAGACAAAAAAAAAAAAAAGAGGTAACTAAATGTGACTTGTCACCTGACTTAGCTTTTTTCCTGCCTATGAGGTTTGTGAACATGGGATATTAGGATAACAGAATGAATGATTTTTTACATCATATTTCAAATGCCAAGTTTAACAATTATTCAAGAATGGGATCTCTATATGCAATCACTGGCACATAAATTTAAGAACAAAATTAAAATTAAGCTGAGAGTTTGTATGTTATAGATACATATCGATCTATATAATATTATGTCTATAGAGTATATATCCTATCATCGATTTTTAAGTCTATGTAGTTATATTTATATCTTCAAGATCATGTCAATGACCTTGAGTACCCAAGCACTGAGTCATGGCTCTTGTGCTGTTTGGATTTAATATCCACATATCAATGAGACCATGCGACTTTTGTTCCTTTGGTCTTGACTTATCTCACTCAACAAGATTTGCTCTAGTTCCATCATTTTCCAGCGAATGCCCTTATTTTATCTTGTCTGTTAGCTATGTAAAATTCCATTGCATACATGTACCATATTTTTTGTATCCATTCATCTGCAGTAGGGCATCTAGGTTATTTCCATCACTTGGCTATTGTGAATAGTGCAAAGATGAACATGGCTATGCAAGTGTCCTTACATACATAGAAAAGACAGAAGTGGTGCTGTGGCTCAAGTGCTACAACACTAGCCTCGAGGAAAGCCCAAGGACAGTGCTCTTGTGTTAAATCCTAAGTAATATAATAAATCTAATTAAAATATTAATACAACTCTTGAAGATGTTATACATTTGTAAGGAAAACAAAAACACTGTGGAAGTGGTGCTATGGCTCAAGTGGTAGAGTGCTAGCCTTGAGCACAGAGAGGCTCAAGGACAGTACCCAGGTCCTGAGTTCAAGGCCAGGACTGTCAAAAATAAATAAACATTGGCAATGCATAAATTGGTAGCAGAAGAAATACGACCATTGGTGACATAGGAATTTGGAAAGTTTGGAAGCTGGAAAAATCAGGGAAGATAAATATATAGAGATTCCAACAAAAATATGTTTGAAAAGCAGACTTTTGATTAAAGCTCTGTTCTCTAATGCTATAAAAGATATTAGTTACTTTTTACAAAAGGGAGAACTTTAACAAAAGGAAGAACTTTAACTACAAAGTCCTTTGAGACCTCAGTGAAAATGTGTGAAAATGAGATGTTTCTTTTATGTTCATCTAACAATAGAAATCTCCTGGAAGCATTTTGTTATTTCAGAGATAATTGTGCCTGGACTATATTTAGATGTGTGTTTTTTCTGTTCAGTATGGGAATGTTAAGTCATCACTTTGGAAGGTCCACATTATTTTTCTAACCAGCTTGTCTATACCAATGATAACCTTGTCACTCAAGGCTAACTCATTTCTCACTTTATGTTCTCTAGTCTTGATGCTACTGTGGATTCACTTTTTCCTGTTCTCTAAAATTACTGGGGTTGTTCTTAAATTATTTCCAATAGGATGAATATTAGAATGTTTTCTCTTAAAACGCATGCCTGAAAGTGCAAAAGGGATGTCAAAAGAAACACCAAGATGTTTAAAATATCTAAAAAAACGAGAGCAAGAGAAGAGATGACATTGTCCCAAAAGAAAATACTCTTTACCTGACTTACATAACTGTAACCCCTTCACACATCACCTTTATGATAACAGTTAAAAATTAAATTTAAAAGTAAGAAAATAAAACAAACAAATTTCCACATAAAGGAGAGTAGAATTACATTATTTGTATTATAAAAAATAATAATTACTATATTATATACTATATATAGTATATTACTATATTATATAAAAGATTGCAAGAAAAAAACTAAATATCAGTATCTATAGTAAGTGGGTGCTATGCACCTCCCTTCCAAATTCAGATGTAGAAGTCCTAAATTATAATGTGATTGCACATGGAGATAGGGCTTTGAGGAGATAGGCAAGGTTAACTGAAGTCACAAGGGAGCTACACTAATTCAGTAGGTTTAGTGGCTTTGAATGAAGAGGACGAAGAAATCTCTGCTACATGAACACTAAGAAAAGACAGGTAAGGACCTAGAAAGGAGAAAACAGCCATCTGAAACCCAGGAAAGAACACCCTTCAGGCATTTGATTGACTTCACATGTCATCTCAGACAACCTAAATCCAGAACCTTGAGAAATAAATTTCTGTTATTTTAGCCATTTTTCCTCTGGTATTTTCCATTTTTAGCCATTTTTCCTCTGGCTATGACAACTATACACTACAGACTTTGGTGCTAAGAAGCACAGCCATAACAAATACCTAAATATCTGAAAGAGGCCTTGAGCCTGCAAAATGCATAGAGATTGGAACCTTTCTTAGGTGCCTGATAGAAATATGGAGATTTCGAAACTTATTCTTGTGACTTCTTGGGTAGAAATGAGGAGAGCTAGATAGAAAGCTGCCATCTTCTTGGCAAAAGTGTAAACAATTACAAAATGTCTTCTTGTAGAAATATGTATGCTATCGGTTTTTCGGGTGAGGTCTCAGGCAGAAGTAAGGTTAATACAAACTAGAGCGACAAGCTATCATTCTGAAGTGCTTAAGAAGTTAGCAGAATTGCACTTGTGTTGTAGTGTTTGGTGCAATGTTGAAATCGAGAAGGATACACTTCGGTATTTAGCTGAGAATCTTTCTAAGCAAAGTCTTGATGAAGTGGCTGAGTGGTAGCAAAATGGGAAAGGATATGGCATAAAGAAGCAATTGCTAGCCACAGGGAGCCGAAAGAACTGGAAACACTTCAGCTGTGCATAGTGCAGACAGAAAGAAAAGCATATCCTGAAGAGGAACACAAGGGTGTAAGTAGATCAGCACTCTCAAAGTGCTTTCAGTATTATATGAGCAAAAGCACTTGCAGTGGTTGGAGGCATGGTTCAGTGGGTAGAGTGCTAGCCAATGAGCAAAAGTGAAGAATACCAAGTTTGAGCCTGGATCTCAGTACAAAAAAAAAAAAAAATGACATGAAGAAATAAAGGTCATCTGATCCCTTGTATTGGATAGGAAAGTGGAGTATTTGGCTGAAAACTTATGCTATTTTTCAAGAAGGGGAAATATGATGACCTCAGGGGGTATCAAAGATTATCAATGCCACTGCCCCAGTTTCATGTGATGTGGCCTCTAAGCAAAGCATTGGGGCAGGCAAGACCCCCGCCTACACCATGAGAATGACACTGCCACCTAATAGGTCTGGTAGGCAAAGCATGAAATCAAAGAGGATTATTCTTGAGCCTTGTGACATAATGTGATGGGCCATGCTAGGTTTGGAAATTACTTGGCACTTGTCCCCTCTTCCTTCCTTCTTTCCTTTTCACTCCCTAACTGGGGGTGGGGACCCCATCCTTTTTGAAATTGCAGTGCCTTCCTCTATCTGTCTCACCATTGTATTTTAGAAGCACATAACTTTCCCAGTTTCACAGGTTCACAGCTAGATAGACGTTTTGCCTCAAGGTGAATCTTACTTAGAAACTCATCCCTATTTGATTTAGGTGACATTTAGGTGAGACTTTACAGTTGAAAGTAGATGCTGGAATGAGTTATGATTTTGGAGCCGGCTGAGATGGGATATATCTGTTTTGCTTTATAAAAGGATACAAATGGGGAGCAACCAAATAGGAAAACATTATTGAGCTGTGTTCCTTTAAAATTCCTGTGGAAACCCTACCGCCAGGGTCATTTGCATTTTGAGATAGTACTTTCAGGAGAGCCTAAATGAGGCCATAATGATGGGCTTCTAAGACAATGCAATTGGTGATGTTATAAGGCGATGAAGAGAAAGTTCTCTCTACATGTACACATGCAATAAAGCCAAGAGCAAGAGAGTGGTGACCAGTAATTCAGGACTTCGTTCCTCCAGGCTGTGGGAATGAATATTTTGAAGTCTTAGCACCTTTCTTTGGTATGTGGTTATGATACTCTGTGAAAACAAAATACCAACATCAGAGTAATGATGAATGAGTTGCATGGAGGATTCCAGTGTGTAGTCTATATTTTATGCTGGTCTTCAGGCAGAAACTAAACCCCAAAACAGACAGGGCTGGTGCTCAGAGAAGTCTCTTGGTCATTTGGAGAAGGAAGGAAAATAAAGACAGTGGAGAATGATTTACTACAAGTGACTCATCAGTCCACCAACTGAAGCTGAGAACTCTGGGCCAGGCCAGTTGAGATAAGAGTGTGGCTGGGGTCAGATATTGAGTGAAGTGAGAACTTGGGGGTAGAGGAAGGGGGAAGCCAGAGGAAAAATTTTTCTCTACATGTGGTAATGACAGTTCTTGAGGCAGTTCATGAACCAACATGTTCTAAGAATTCTGGTCTAGTCATCAGAGCCTAACTCTTTGCTACAGGAAATTTTTCAATGAACTATAACAAAAATCAAACGTGGCTTCTCAAAATATTAAGAAGAAGGGGACAAGAAGACAAGATTCTCTACTACCAAAAACGTAAGTTTGCAAATGAAGTTATGTATAGAAGGCAATGTATATACCAACAAAAAGTTTCTTAGGAGATAGTAGGTTCAACACACAGAAGGTATCAGAGCCATGACTTGTTCTAGTAAATAGTAATCTCCTCTACAAAAATCTGACCTCATCCCACTGCTGTTTGCCAAGAGGAAAATGGGAAAGGTAAGGCTGAAAGGTTAACAGGCTCTAAATTTGTGGACTTCACAAATTTGTGGTGAGAGAGGGCAGGATCAAAAAGTCTATTCCATTATTCTCTGAAGGATCCCAGCATTTAATATAATCACACACCACTCTAAACCCATTTACAGAGGAAATGTGGGGGCAGGAGGATGCAACTACACAGACTTCAGACTGGAACTTCCAAAATGTTATAGCGGTGAAAAGAATAAAAGTCAAATTACGATCAGGGAAAAAAAAAAAGCTCTGATGCTTTGTTTGTGAAAAATAAAGTGACAATTCTTAATTAAGTCTGGGCATCCTATGAAGGCCACATTTTCAGCTTCAGGCATCAATTAGGGTTGCACCATTGGTGGAATTCAGAGGAAGCCAATCTACCCCCAATTCATCCTGGGAGACGGGGAACATCTACGGGTTCACAGAATAATTCACCATCTCCCTGTCCTGTCCGGCATACTCCACTGTGTTTCCTGAAGTAGGCCCGCCAAGCCTGAAATGTGAGTCTGTTTCTTCACTCGCCATTCAAAATGCATTATCCAACTTTGAGAAATGTCTCTCTCATATGCTTCCAAATGGCCAAGCCGCAAAACAAGCTTCATAATAATTGGACCTGAATTTTAGTACTCAGTAAACCGTAAGGGATAATTTTTTTCCACCATTTATTTTTGTTTGAGGAGAGAGATTAGAGGTTATTTCCTAACCATTCCCTGTGATCATGTTGGTTTCTGCAGAACTTCATGGACTTAGAGTGCTTTGTGCAATATTCTTTCATTGGTATACAACCAGCCAATGGTCACAATCGATTCAGCATGCTCAATAATAAACAACAGCAAGAATTCTTCTTTGAGAGGTGACTGGTGAGCATGCCTGAGAGCAGTCATGAGGACTGTGACCCCAGCCAAATCAGTCCTAGAGGCCCACTGGTAGTATTTCCTAGGGTTGTTCCCACAAACTACATAACATACATAATAGAAATATGTTGTCTTACAGTCCAAGAAGCTCAAATTCCAAGTTCAAGATATGTGGCAGCACTGGTATCCTATGAAGATGCTAAGGGACATATTTTTCCCAGGGTGTGCGCTCCCCCTCCCCCCCTCTCTTGCTTGCTAGCTCTCACTCTCTCTCTCTCTCTCCCTCCCTCTCCCTCCTCTGTCCCCATCACCTGTGTCTTCGCATACTGTCCTCTGTCTCTCTACATATCAACTTACTTTCATATGGGTACCATATTGGATTGGGAGCCCACCCAACTCCAGTAATCTAATCCAAGAGGATTTCTTTCTAGAGAAGGTCACATTCTGAAATACTGGTTTCAACACATGATGGAGGAAGAGGGTATCAATTCTGTATATAATAATACCATAAAATACCCCTTATCCCCAATAACTCTTACATTTTGAAAGCTACCACTTGAAGCCAACACTGTACATTCATCACTTTAATCATTAAAACCTTCTTATGGTCAGCTAAGGTTGTCACAATGAAATCTCATACTTTGGGTTACTGAAACCATGAGAATTCACTTTCTCTCAGTTTTGAAGGCTAGAAAGTCCAAGATCAAGATTTATCAGAGTTGAATTTGGGGAGAAAATTCTCTTTCTTGTTTACAGAATAATTTCCATGTCACTGGGAGCTCAGATAACCTGGAAGGGAAGGGGAAAAGGGGAGAAGAAGGGGAAAGGGAAAGAGGACAGGAAAGAGGAAGGAGGAAAAATGGTCAGGGAAGGGAAAGGAAGGGAAGGGGAAGGGGAAGAGAAGGGGAAAGAGAAGTGGAAGGAAGGGGAGAGAAGGGGAAGAGCAAGGAAGGGAAGGGAAAGGAAAAGAAAGATATAACTATCCCTATTTCTTCTCTCTTAATCTACCATCCTGGAGAACCATCAGCCTGCCCCCTAGTCTCTCGCCTTCTGGCTCCTTGGAGGTAGCTATTCTGACTAAACCTTAGGGCCATATACTTAAAGGGGAAGGAGGGAGAGGAGAGGGGAGGAGAAAGGGAATGTGGAAAGGAGGAAAGAATGGAGAAGGAAGAAGCACTCAAGAAGTAGGGAAGGAGAGAGAGCGCAAAGTCTTGAGTTTCTTCCTCTCTTTTTTCCTAAGGGCATTAATTCTACCAGTTGAGTCCCACCTAATTCACGATGGAATTTAACTTTCAAGACCTCCCACGCCCTGTCTAGCATTGAGGACTGGTCCTCAACATTTGGATTTGAAGAGGACACAGCTCACCCTATAACCATCCCATCATTGTCCTCATTTTAAGGGCAAGGAAGTGAAGGCATACAGAGGCCAACTTCAGGTTCCACAGCTAGAACTAATATGAAGTGCAACTGAGTGTGTTTTCCAAAACACATTTTTTGTCCACTACGTTGGTAACCCCAAGACGGGAAATAATGTGCTTATAAACGACCTAGAATTTCTTACTAGAGTTGATCAAGTCCCAAGAATTGATTCTTAGGTTAAGACTTGTAAGCCTTGTTTCTATTATATTGAATTATATGAAGTTGATATGAAATATCAACTACAGGCAATTTCAGATAACCAACCTATAATGAGGCGAGGGGGAGTTTCAAGGGAAAGGAAGGAAAATGGTCCCCAACATGGTCCTGCTTCTTTGCCAAAAGTCCTCAGCCCAATGCACTGTTCCCACTGCCAGTTCCCCATGTTTACCCCAGTCTGGGAAGCAGGAAGACCAGACCACACCATTTGGATTGGAGCTGCGTTTGAAGCTCAGCTCTACTCACCGTAAGATAATATACATTATTTAATGAATCTGTCTTCACCTCAGTTTCCCCTCTATACGACTGTAGTCAGACAGAAGTGTTAAAGCCCATAGGAGCTTTAGAACAAGGCTTGGCATGCAAGAAACATATCACAAAAGTTTAGTGGCTAGCAATGTATGTTTTCATTCTTAAGCTATATAAAAGAGAGGAAAAGATAAGCCTTAAGAACAAGAGGTCTTATGCTCACAGGTTGCTTATCCAGCCTGGGCCATCTAAAATTGTCTGGGTGATGTGTAATTGTGATACATTTAAGGGTTCTAGAGCTGGTCCTTGTATATGGATTTAACAGGAATGGTTCTTCCAGCAGTGAGCTGGAGAGTCTGAGTACTGGATGCAGGAATCCAGCTGGAATCCCTGTCTTATCTAGGAAAGGTTAAGAGTACTGGCTGAATAGGGCCAGGTCAAGTTCAGCACTCACTTCTACTTTCTTCTTGTAAATCTACAAGTCCATTGAGCCCAGACTCAACTCACTTTGTAGCCACACTTTCGGGTTTTCTTCCTGTCCACTGGATGATCACTTGCTCCAAGAAGATGCCCTCTTTTCGTAGGACTGAGGTAGGTGGGGTCATGACATAATTAATAAAGACTGACATGGTCCATGTAATGCTTGTGACAGACAATGTGCAACCGGCTAGATATTCCCAAGTCAAATAGTGCTTTTTTTGGATCATTTATCTATTTAGTCTTTTTTGTGCATGGGGCTTTCTCCTCCGTTTTTTGTTGTTGTTGTTTTTTCCCCCCACTCAAGGCTGGCTGTCAATTGAGCCATAGCTCCAGGCTGGGCTTTTTTTTTTTTTTGGTGTGTAGTCCTCCCCTGGATTCTCAGCAGCAAGAAAAGTGAACAGACTCCCAAAGTAGCAACTTCCCCTCCCGCCTGGGCGTCCGTGCCCCGGGGCGGTCTGGCCTTCATTTGAATGCGTTTCCTTTCAATTAAGAACAAAGGTTGGAGCGGGGAGCCTGGCCCCGTGGGGCGGGAAAGTCCAGGGCGTGTGTCAAACACACATTCGATGACTTAGGAAAAAGGGAAAGGGGAAAATGCCCATCTTCGGGGGCTCTGGACTTTTTTTTTTTTCGACTTTTCTTTTAAAAAGAAAAAATAAATAAATAAAAGGGGTTTTTTTTTTGTTGTTTTTGTTTTTTCCCTTCAAGCCCGTAGGTTCCAAGAAGAGGCTGGAGGGAGGGGGGGCAGGCGGGGGGTTTACAGAAAAGGCGCTGGTCGGTTATGAGTCACAAGTGGGTTATAAAAGGGTCGCACGTTCGCAGGCGCGGGCTTCCTGTGCGCAGCCCAGCCGGAGCGCGGCGCCACGGGCCACGGCCACGCCGCGGGGACCCGGGTCCAGGTCCTGGCTGCCAGCAGCCAGCGCCAGAAGGCGGGAAAGGAAGATGGATCAAGGGCTTCTGACCAAGCAGGTACGCCATCTCGGCCCACCCTCTGGCCCGCACCGCCCACGAAGCCCGGGTGGGGGGGCGGGGGGCCGGGGTCTCAGGGACTGTCCCCACGCGCGCTCGCGGGGCGGAGCGGAGCGCTTGTGGGCGCGTGTGCCCGCAGGGGGAGAGGAGGGGCGCCGGGATGGGGAGAACCCACCCAGAGTTTCTTTTCCATTAAATCCCAATACCCGAGCGAGCTTCTTTGCTCGCCCGGGCACACACGGGTTCGGGAGAGGTGGGGAATGGGGCACAGGTACCTGGGGCCGAGGAGGGGGATAGGAGTCCACAAGAGAAGGACTGGGAGAGCTGTGCTTTCTGTCGTCTGCTGCCAAAGTAACTCCTCAACAGTCTGTCTTCCTTTCACAAAGTTAGTCCTATCCAGTCTGTGTGTGTGTGTGTGTGTGTGTGTGTGTGTGTGTGTGTGTGTGTGTGTGTGTGGACAGCCAACTTTGAATGACCTGTATTGCTGTGTTTATCTGTTCTGATTATGCTAGGGGGAGATTTAGAACAGGGTTGTGGTCGGCCTCGATTTCTTCTTTTCTCCTTCTTTCCTTTCTTTCCTTCCTTCTACCTCCCCCTCCGTTTGTCTTTTCTCCTTCTCTTCTCCTCTTCCCCCTTCCTTCCTCGTCTTCCTTCCTTCTTTCCATCCTGCATCACTGCTTCTCCCTCTCCCTCCCCCCTCTTCTCGCACAATTTTAAGAGTCCCTCACATTTGATAATGGCCAAAGTTTGGATTTTCAAATCTCCAAAGCAGGCAGACTAGGCGTATTTAAGGAAAAAGATTAACCTGTAGATATCTTTTTTTTTTCTTTTCTTAGCATAGTTTGGAATCTCAAATCTTTGCTAGCTGTCAACTGCGTAAAGAAAATAAAAATAAATGAAAGGGTTCCTTCTCCAACTTCACACAGCAGGTTGAGGAAAGCTGGTGACTTGAAGAGGCCAATGGGAGTTAATAATGCTCATAATTCAGTTGGCATTTGGTGTCACATACATGGTAGCACATGGGCAGGGATTTCAAGGCAAAAGTAATTATGTATAAGCCTCTTTCATTTCCTTGAAATCTTACCATTTATGTGGCTTCAATATAATGTATAATACAAGTTCACCAAGGAAGTCAAACTTTTAATAATCATACAATTGATCTTTTTTTTTTAAGCGTTAAACTATCTAGTTGCTTGTTTATAGAAGAGTAATGGGTGAAGTATGCTCGAAGGTTTTCAGAACAGTTCCCTGGCTGTCCTCTAATTGGCTAGTTACAATGACAGGAAGTGGCTGGGTAGGTGGTGCTATCCCCATTTTGACCATGAGGACTTGTGACTCAGAGAATTTTTGTCTTCTCTAGTAAGGTCACTGGGTCCTTAGCACAAGGCCACATTTAGGTACGGATGTGGGATGGGGGTAGGACTAGGGGGTAGACTGTGGGCTTTTTTCTTACAATTTAGGATCAGTTCCATGATAGCTTGCTGTCAGAGGACTTCTGCTGCAAGTGCTGTAATAAGAGGGTTTGTCTCCACAGTGGGTCAGCTCACCAGAGCCATGCCACCCAGGTTTCCTAACGGTGCACATTAAGAGAAAGAATTGTGAACACAGGTGGAACTGGGCATTTGCACAAAAGCCTCTTTTTTTTCACCTATCATATGCATAAAATAATATTCCTTAAGTGCAAAAAATTAATACTAAAAGGTAAAGGCCACGTTCTCTTCCTGTAGTGTTATCTCCACCATCTGTTGTGCCTGACATTATGTTCCAGAAGGAGACACAAAGGTGACCAAAGCACAGCTTCAGGAATCTAAAAAACGTGGGAAGAGATGCTAGAAGGACATCACCAGTGATTTGATATTGTCAGCTGTAGTAACTTAAATCCTTGTGCTTATTAGAATGAGCTCAAATGTTGCTATGTGATAAACAGGCACCTTTCATCTTTCTTCACGTTTTCTCAAATCAATCCTCTGTAAATCAAAAACAGGTATCCCTAGAGAAAAAAATCAAAAACTGCTATTTTCTCATCAGGACATATTCTATGTCCTGATGAATCACTACCCTTCAGCTAACATGTTTTCATTGTAGACTAATAGTTCTTAGCTCTTTTTTCCTGCCTCTTTGGGGTTCTAGTGGAATATATATGTATAATATATTATATATATTTAAAGTAGTGAAATATATTCCATATAAAATATATAAATGCTTCCCCTAGAAAAATTTTACAGTTTATTATCATACACAAATCTGTGTGTAGTATCAACAGTTTAAATGTGTCCTTGATTCCCTACCATGATCTTCTTGGGTGATCCCATTTCCTAGCCCCTACTCTGAATCAAGTAGGACCAAAGAGAGCAGTAGAGAACAGTCTACAAATTCTTCACTTCTCTGAGGACTAAACACCTCAGTTCTTAACCTCAATTAAGGAGATGTCTCTCCATTTTATGACCATGAGCTGTTGCTTAGCTTAAGTCATTAAATTAATTTTATAGTTTGATTGTTTTGATATTGAGCCTTTAACCAACCATAGGGAAAAAACACTATTCAAAGACCATGGCATGTTTCTATCTTTAGCACTGTATACATTCCTTTTTCTCACCTTTCAAATCAGTGGCTGGGACCGATTGAGCTATTTCTGAAACCCTTTACCCTGATGAAAATCTGTGATTCTAGTGTGATCACCCAATTCTCCTTCTCTTAAGGTACAGCATTCTGACTCGTAAGGAGAACAGTTCTTTGAGTTTGATCACTACTGTGTAATTCTTGCCTGTGGAGAAGCACTTTAAGCTTGTCCATCATTGTGTCTTTGAGCTTACAATCACCAACACCTCACCAAAACCACCTCAAAAGCAGAGTTACCCTCAAATTAGCACATCACATATTAGAGAAGTTCAGCATCCTCACTGAAAACCCCATGTCTCTCTACAATGCAGAACACTTGATATAGTAACATACTCACCAGAAAACTAACTTTAACATCTAGCAAGTGGCTATACAGCTTCACAGACAGTGATTAGCTGGGCTAATACTGAGAAACAATGACCACGTGTACATGGACACTGGCTTAAGACACTAGCAGAAGGAAAAAGGCCCAACAGCTGATTTAATGAAACCGTGAAACTGGTGCTTGCAGAAGAGGAAACAATAGTGATGGCATTTGTGCCATTTTTCATAAATGAGAATGTGCCATACAAACTTCTGTTTCCTAGCTATCTTAATAAAATGCTATGGTGGTTTATTTCCTCATCCACCATTGCTTGGTGTATGTCATGATCAGTGCAATAACCCATGTATGTATCACAGCAGTGCCTCTTCTTACCCAATATGTCCAACTCTAGGCAAATGATTGCACCTGCTTGAACTTTCCTGCCCCTCTGTGTACATGAGAGATGATAAGGATTATTTCCTAAGCATTAGCATTGTGGAGAGGAGTTAGACAGTCAGTATACCTCAATGGGTCCTGTGCTTTGCTATTCTTATAGATATAGATGATCTACTGATAAAGTAGTCAGCATCCATGGATGGCTGAGGCCACTGGCATCCTTTGAGCACAGATGGTGGGCCTGACCAAATGCTTTGCATATATTATGTTACTTCATCCTCACAATGACTTTTTTAAGTAATTTCTGTTATTCTCTCCATTTTTAGAGAAAACGTTAGGGCTTTGGGACCTGAATGTTACATGCCAGATGTCACACAGCTAGGAGAAACATTAGGAAGGTCAGAGATGAAACTCTAGCACCTTGAACACCAATCAAGGAATACCCCCAGAACTTTCAAGTAGACTGTTACCATTTTTGCCTTCCCCCTGTCCCCACCTACCTATCTCTCCATAGCTATATCTTTATAACTATGCATCTGGCATCTCACCTCTAAATATTTTAGCCACATAATCCCTAAGAACAATAACACAGTCTTGTTCAATGGATACATGATTATGGCATTGAAACAGAGTCCAGAAATAGGAATGGCACTGGCTTTTACATACAGTTTCAGATGACTTTTCCTGTTCATATTTCTAGCTTTACCCTAAGCTTTGTGATTTATGTCCAATCTTAGATTGCTCTAAAAGTGTCCATTACTAATCTAACAAGTCCATTCCAATTTCTAGATTCACAAATTGTTTTCAAATTGGCAAATTAGTTAAATCCTACTGAAATGCTCCAAGCCTAGATCTGCATCTGCTGTGCGTGTAGATATGGCATTGCTGATTCAAGTTATTCAGCCCTGTGGTAAAACCCAGAAACTGGGTGTTAGATACTAAGAAGACACAGATCAGCATACAGTGTGATGAGCACTGTATAAAGGTGGAAAAAACAGGACAGTCACACTAGGAAATAAGCAGTCCAGCCTCAAGAATGAATAAGGTTAGATGGGCAACTCCACACCTGCAGAGCAGTTTGGAGTAGGGATACCAACTTCTCAAGTGGGAAACATCAAGTGTCACCCTCATCTGATTTGCTGAGGTATGCATAAAATGCTGCAGGCTATAAAGCCAAGTGGTATGAACTTTGTTTTGTAACTTAGGGTATCTCACATGTGTAGCAAGGTAACACAAAACTAAACATTCACAGAACTGGCTCAACTGTCTAATAATGCTCATTATACAAATTCTTCCTTGTTTGGAGTCATTATGGTATGCGGAAAAGAAAACTGAACTCTTGCTTGCCAAAGTAGGAAAGCTAATTTTTCTTGTGGTTGAGACAAGCACATGGATATGACAAGCTTAACATGTAAATTTCAAAGGGTAATTTCTTATTGAAAGGGAGACTTCTTATCCGTGTTGGTAATTAACGCTATGATCTCAAACATACAAAGGAGGTACCATGAAAGAGGCGGCCTGAGTGACAAAATACTAGCCAAAAGATGACAGCCATCATTGTATCTTGTCAAGATAGGCTCCAAGGAAAGACTATCAAAAATTATTTATAAATGGAAAGAAAATTATTACTAAATCTTGTGAAATGATAGTACTTAAGTTAAAGTTGCTAGCCACATGGAAAACCTTTTTTTTGTGAAGGATGAAATAAGAATGTATGGCTATCATTTAATGTAATCAAATGTATCTTTCCTAAGAGTCGCCCTTCCTTGCTCCTTTTTTTTGTTTATTTTGGTTATGTTCATTTTGTTTTGTAACAGTTTGGTAGCATCTCTAGCCAGCAACAGATCAGAGGAAGGCAGTCCTTTCCAGGGACAAGGACTCAAATTGGTTTAGGGAGGCAACCAGGCTGCCTCTATCCAACTTCTGCTGTTAACTCCACAGAATCTGGGAGAAATCAAATCTTAGTTTTTTTCCACGTGCTTATCTGAAAAGTGAAGGTTTTAATCATTGAAAGTTACCTAGCTAGTAAATAAGTTCCAAAGGTCATTTTTGTTAAAACTTCCTGGTTCTGAAGCTAGGGAGAAGTAGATAGGCAATAGAGTCTTTTTTACATTCACAATCCAAGTCATTGAATGTAATGTGATTATCTGCGATAGCCACAGTAGCTTTCTTCTAAGACAGTTTCTGCTATACTTTAATTTTTTTGCTTTCATGTGTTAATATCATTATGGGAAAATTCTCAACATAGATTAGATATGCTGTATAAAAATTGCTTCATGTTAGCCAGGCACAGTGGCTCATGCCTGTAATCCTAGCTACTCAGGAGGCTGAGATCTAAACTTTGTGGCTCAAAGCTAGCCCAGGCACTGAAGAACACAAGACTTTTATCTCCAATTAATCACTAGAAAAATGGGAAGTGGGACTGTGGCTCAGGGGTAGGGCGGTAGCCTTGATCTGAAGAGCTCAGGGACAGCACCCAGGCCCAGAGTTCAAGCCCCATGACCTCCACACACATACAAAATTGTTTCATGTACACTGGCTCTTTTTAATAAGGAGTTCTTAATTTACAAATAGATATTTTAAATAAAGAACACTTAGAAAAGACAAAAAAAGAAATTCAAATCTTTGTGGAAGAAAATATCAAAACATGACATTGTTGTCTTCTTTTTCCCAGCAATGGTTTATCCAGAGAATTTTTATTTAATTTGAGCTGAATAATACAAAATGTAATTTTCTCATACACCAAGAGTTCAGGCTATGGGTTATTCCTGTAGCGCAACCACTTTACTTTTAGAAGTGCATTTGCGTGTTTTAAGATGTTATCACTATTGCTCACATCTCAGCAGCAGGTCATGCCATATATACTTTTTAATGCTGGAATTCAAGAGGAAATCTGGAGTTCAAGAGGAAATCTCATACTTTTACTCCTTCCTCAGAGAAGTTAGCTTCTCTTTAAAATTCAGATACTGAGATGTAATGCAGAATAATCATGTTCTATAGAAAGCAAGTGACAAGCGTAGACCCATATCGATTTTGTTTTAATCAGAGACTACTGAAGGCCTTTATAAAGAAAGCTTTTATAAAGAATGACTGAGGAATTAAACACTTCTTTTGAAGCTTTATTACATGCAGAGAGGTCAAAAGACAACACATACAACTCAAGACACTGTCCAAACACATACTTCATTTGCAGCTGTTTGAAAATGAACATGCAAATTGTGAACTCTCGAATTATCTTGGTTATACCCTCATCTTTCCTGTTTTTATTTACATTAAAACCTATCTGCTCTGAATTCTGTTCAGTCTTTGCTCTCTGCTGTTAAAGCGGAGTAGCTGACTTATTAAACAAAATCATCCAGCAAATTTATTTCAAGAGTAGCTCACTGTTTTGAAGACGATACTACTGATAGGGAGAAATTCAGACTAAGAAATGGAAGAGAAGCCCTGGGACGGATGCACCTCTTAGAGGAGCAGGCTCCCTAGGGCACCATATATGCCATATCTTCATCTTTTTTTTTAATACCAGTCCTGGGGCTTGAACTCAGGGCCTGGGCACTGTCCTTGGACACTTTTTGCTCAAGGCTAGCACTCTGCCACTTGAGCCATAGTGCCACTTCTAGCTTTTTCTGTGTATGTGATGCCAGGGAATCGAACCCAGGGCTTCCTGCATGCTAGTGAGCCAGGCATCCGGCCACACCTTTGTCTTTCTACCCAAAGTCAAAAGGTAACAAAGAGAGTGTTGTTGTTCCAAAGATTATTGATGACAGGTCCACATGTACATTAGCCTACACTGTTTACCTTCATAATCTATACCCCAGAAGAGCAGCTTTGGGTTACAGAGAATTGTAATGTGGTAAGAAAAGTAGATACTGCAGTCATTGCTTTTGGTAAATGAATTCATGTAGGAATCAACTTTGAATTCCTTTAAAAAAACTTATGAGGAGATATTGAAAGGAAATTATCTGTAACTAAATTATCTTAATTTTTTAAAAAAACAGGATGACATTCCTTTTCTACCTCTTAAAATGGCTGTAAAGCTAGAATTTGAATGATTAGATCATCCTTTTCAGTAGAAATAGATTTATAATTGCTTCGTAACAATTAATTAAGTTTCCAAACATTTGTATATTTCAACATGAGTAGTCAGAACTGCTCTGTGATGGCTTTGGTTATGCAATTAAAAATTTGTAGCATGGAGTTTCTTTGATATATAAAAATAAAATGGTTGGTACTGAGAATAAGAAGCTAAATAAACTATAGCTATGTAAAACTGTGGGAGATGGAATTCATCATGAATCTTATATAAAAAGAGATCCTCATAAGACAAAAGTTACAGAGATGTCTGTGGAACATTAGGACAAATTGAATACCACAAGCTGCAAACTTAAAAATGATTAAGCTGGGAAATTTTGCATGAAAAAGATCAGACCTATACAAGTAAACACATACAAAGTTGTATGCAAGGGGTTCATATATGTACTAACCAAAACTTTGTATTTGTACAGGAAAATTCAAAGGTATAAATTCTTAAAAAAAAAAAAAAAGAAAGAACTAATGCACAGTGCAACAAAATGAGTACCACAAAAACTGGTGCTTGAAAGATGTGGGAGAAGGGCAGATGCATGAAGACAGGAAGAGGGGAGAATGCAGATATAAAATTCAATGCATATCTAACGAAACTTGGAAAATTCAGAGGAGGGGTTGGGTAGAGAGGGATGGAGGAGTGAGGCATGGGGTGGCATTGATGAACACGCACTGCATTTATAAAGTGATTTGTTGAATGGTAACCTCTTTGTACACATACCTAAAGATAATAAAAAATGTTTTCACAGCCTCTCTTGAAAATGATTAGCAAAAAATACGATGTCTCAAGTTGTAGAGTACCGATCTAGCAAACATGAGACCCCGAGTTCAAATCCCAAACACTACCAAAAGAATAATTAAATTTACCCATGGTTACTCACCTGCTATAATACTTATATGTGTATACATACATTTATTAGTAACATGCATATACATATATATATACATATATATATACACACAGACCTGGGATACCACTTTCTCTGAACATACAGTGAATAAATACACCAAGACTGAAAAGGTATTTGGAAATTCTCTCATCCCCTCCAAAATTTATACCTCAGAAAAGCAAATTTCACAGAGTGCATTAAGTCTAAAGCAGTCTCACAACCAGAGGAAAGGTATGACTATATGATGAAGAATACTGGGTATGATATTTGATAGAGTGCTTTACTTTGACAGATTTTTTTATCCAAGTAAAACATTTTTTCATGCCTTTGTTTTTTTTTTT
This sequence comes from Megascapheus bottae, assembly GCF_031878675.1. NCBI lineage: Eukaryota > Metazoa > Chordata > Mammalia > Rodentia > Geomyidae > Megascapheus > Megascapheus bottae. Next base: position 92,772,693 of record NC_143509.1, read on the forward strand.
TTATCATTTTAAGTAGTTGTACAAAGGAGCTGTCATTTAAGAAATCAGTTTAGGGGCTGGGAGTTCATGCTTGCCTAGCATGCACGAAGACCTGGGTTCAATTCCTCGGTACCACATACATAGAAAAAAAAACTGGAAGTGGTGCTGTGGCTCAGCTGGTAGAGCTCTAACCTTGAGAAAACCCAAGTGCTTAGGCCCTGAGCTCAAGTCCAGGACTGGCAAAGAAAAAAAAAATGAAATCAGTTTAGTTGGGCGTGGTGGCTCACTCCTGTAATCCTAGCTACTAAGGAGGCTGAGATCTGAGGATCATGGTTCAAAGCCAGCCCGAGCACAAAAGGACCTGAGACTTTTTTTTTAGATTTTTTTATTGTAATTAATAGAAGAGTTACATTATATTCACCAGATAGAAGGTGCATTACTTCACAAACATTGATAACCTTTCTCATGACATGGTCCCCATTTCCCTCCCCCCACTCGTCTTTATTTCCCCCCTTCCCTATCCAATTTCAAATAACCAATTAAGCACATATAAAATATATCAGATAACAAGGTGAAATATTGTAACAATATGAGATAACCAAGGGATAGCAAAAGAGATGAGAGATAACAGTACATTAAGGAAAACAATCACTCATTATATGGTTTTTGTTTTCTTATCCTGGAGGTCCTTACATTTAGTGTCATACTATTTGGCCTTATGTCTCTAGATTTTGTTCTATTGTAAATCTCTGCTAGGAGAGCCCAAGGTTTCTACTGATTTTGACAAATGAGGGAGACTCTTGGGCCTATGTTCCTTTGAGTCTGGCTTACTTCATTTAATATGATTTTTTCTAAGTGTTTCCATTTCCTTACAAATGGGCCAATGTCATTCTGACAGCAGCATAGAATTCCATTGTATATAAGTACCACATCTTGTTGATCCTCTCATCAACTGAGGGGCATCTGGGTTGGTTCCTTATCTTTGCTATGATAAACAGCGCTTCAATGAACAGTTGTGCTAATGGATTTAGTCTGTCCTTGTTTCTGGACGAGTGGGTAAATGCCAAGCAGTGGAACTGCTGGGGACCTGAGAGTCTTATCTCCAATTAACTTCTAGAAAACCGGAAGTGGGGGTTGGCTCAAGGGTAGGGTGGTAGCCTTGAACTGAAGAGCTCAGGGACAATGCCCTGCCAAGTTCAAGCCCCATGACCCCCATCTCCCATGCACAAAAGTATCAGTTTATACATCTTGATCAATGTCACCTTCAACATTCTCACCCATCCTTCTCTCACTTTTCTTAATTTTGTAGGATGTACATTGAATTCTTGACTACATTTTCCCTTCCTATCCCTCACTTCTCTTCATTCATCTACCCTTCTCTCTTTGGCCCTATCCTACTCCTTTCTGGTGTATTTACCTAGTGCAACTTTACTCATCCATTAGAAAGAATGATATTGTATCTTTTGTAAAAAAATGGAAAGAAAGACCTGAAAAAAAATTGTTAAAGAAAGTTGAGAGACAAAGGTTGCATGTTTTCCCTTGTATGTGGAAGCTAGAATTAGCTTATAAACGTAAGTACATAAGTTAAGGATGGGTTTCAATAGTGAGTGGCAACTTTTTAAGTATTAAGTTTGGCACAGAGCCTATCCTCAATGACTGAAAATAGCTGTGCTAGAGTAAAACTTACATTGACAATATATATTTCATGTGATAGGCAAAAAAAGTATTGTTTAGTGAGTGGTTTTGAGGATATCTTCCGAATCACATCCGACTGATCCAGTTTCTCTTATTTAATCCACGTACATGTCTCAATATTGCTACCTACTGCAAATTATGCTTGTCAGTCTTTAGCAGTGGTTGACTGGTTCCACAGTTGCAGAGCTATACTGACTCGAGGATGGCTCCTTGGTTTCTTACTATTTATGACATCATTTTCTGCCCAATGCCTTAAGTAAGATGAATTTTTCTTATCTATGATCAGTAGTTTCCATTCAGGCATATAGCAGTTCTCTTCCTGATTGGTCAAGCCCAAGAGTGGTAGTATCATGGTTAAAAGTCTACTGGATATGTTTGTAAATAAAAGTATTCTCAGATGGCTTACCTATCGATCTGTTTCTTGCAATTGATGCTTTCATCTATTTCATCCATTTTAAATGAGATTTAAGCTTATACAGAATATATTGACGAGGTATACATTTCCCTAAAGTTTTAGAAGTTCATCAGAATAAAAAGAAGAGCTGAATAAAAGAAGAGCTGTATGAGTCAATCTCCCCTCCTTTGAAGACTCTGAACCAATTAAGAATTAAAAGTGAATAGATTTTTTTTTTTTTTTTTACCAGTCCTGGGCTTGAGCTCAGGGCCTTAGCACTGTCCTTGGATTTTCTCAAAGCTAGAGCTCTACCACTTGAGCCTCAGCACCTCTTTCGGCTTTTTTCTATGTATGTGGTACTGAGGAATCGAACCTGGCTGGGTCTTCATGCATGCTAGGCAAGCACTCTACCACTAGGTCAAACTCCCTGCTCCAAAAGAATTTTTTAAAGAATGTAACAGAATGAAAACCACTGGTCACTTTACTAAGCACACAAATCAGGCTGTTCACAAAGATAAAAGGAAAATAAACTAATATATTTACAATTATATTTGTACTAAGCTAGTACCTTTAAAGAATAGAAGTTTATGGATAGAACAGTATGCAAGACAAATACAATTATATTTGACAAATTAGATATACATACAAATATGTGTATATGGGTATATGTCCATAGCTATATCGATACATGCATTTATGTATTTGTCTTTAAGAAAAGGTCTAGTTATCTTAGTTGAGTGGAATGAACAGTAGAATATTAAATGGGAGCTTACTGAACATTTATTTTGTTCAAGGCATGATGGTGAGAGGAGAAAAATATTTTTACAATCCTTAATGACTAAATTTCTACAAAATGAACTAAAATCCTTAACAGTTTTAACTCATGAAATGAATTCATTTCAGAAAACAGCGAAGTTAATGTAAAAAAAATACTATTGGTAAGTATGATATATTTCCTTGGTTTGGAAATTTCCAAACCACGATATTCTGCCCTGTCAAAATATATTCATTGGGGAATTTTTTAATGTTATGTGTTTCTTTTGAACTTAATCACATAGCTACATCTAGCTGGTTTCATTATTGAATAAAAGAAAAGGTGATTCCCCCTGGTGCTAACAGAGACCACATAGTTGAATGATACTCCAACTTCTAGGTTTGGCAAGAGTAACACTGAAACCAGAAACTTGTGGGAGAAATGTCACTTTATCTGCGAGAGTAAAATCAGCCTTTAACAGGAAATAGCAAATTCATCTGTTTCTCTTTTTTTTGACGGTGTTGGACTATGACAAGTAATTTCAGGCTCAGAACATTCTCTAAGTCACATTCATTATGTAGATCAAAACCAAACCCCCTAGAACATACTTCCCCAAATGAATCTCTCAGTAACACATAGGAACCCTTTTCTGATGCATTCATTTCTTGAAGGAATAAAGGGAAAACCTCAACTACATATTTCTTCGAAAAGGAAAATCTGTCCTACCTTTGTAAAATACATTAATTCCGCTTTAATTTTCAATGATCATAAAATACCATGTTAAACACCTGGATCTTTTAAATTGTCTACGATATAAATCAAAAAACATAAATCAGAACTCGAACTTTCATTGTTAGACATTTTAGCATTTGGAAACTTGTTTTAAACAAGATGATATATGCATAAAATATTCACAATTATAGAACAGACTTCAAAATACAATTTTAAAAGGTCTTCAAATATGTTTAAAGGTAACAATAACATCTTTTTACACTACCTTTCTTAACAAATTATTTCCTAAGACTGAATGGGCTCTCCCCTTTCAAAGGAAGTACAGTTTTGTGTTCAGATTTATAGCCTGTTGCTCCATGTTCATTATTGAATGTGCATATACAATCTTCTCTCTCTCTCCCTCCCTCCCTCCCTCCTTCCCTTCCTCCCTCCCTCTCTTTCTGCAGGTGGCACAAACCAGGAAGGGAAATCTGTGGTTTCAGTTCTTACTGGTTCTCACCCTCTGAATGCTGGAGACTTGCTGCTGGAGAGGGTTGTATGCTGTTAATGCTAATCGTGATAGGGGTTTTTACCTCAGACTGACTCCTACATGTTAGCATTAACAGGGTATGATGCCTATTACCAGCACTCACATGGAACAGATGCTGCCGGGGGAGAATGACCCAGAAGTGTGAGTCACTCACTGCTGGGCAAGCTTAGATCTCAGGCTTTACCACGCGATTGTTTGCTCATTATAGTCTGGTTACTAGGATGTTCCACCTTAAAATTTAAGAATAAGGTCATGATTTATCAGTACTATGATAAATGCAGACATTTTCATATTCACGCCCACGCACTTATTTTTGTCTTTAATAGAAAATGCACTTACACCACCTTTAGGTTCAAGTAATGGACATTGTAACTGCCCATAAGCATCTTTGACAACTTAACTAGAATAAAGGCTTAGCATACCATAAAACAAATTAATATAATCACTTTCTTCGTAAATACACTGAAATTTAGAAAGACTACCATTGTTCCTTTACATCAAACATTGTCTGGAAACTTTTTTTTTTGTAAGATTTAGATGATGCCATTTTCCTCCATGTAACAATTTCCTATTTAGTCACCTGCAATTTAAAATAAACTTCCATTTCCATCTTAAGAAAAAATAAAATGTGTCAAGAGTTTGGCCTTGTAGTAGAGTGTTTGCCTAGCATGCATGAAGACCCAGGTTCAATTCCTTGATACCACATACATAGAAAAAGCCAGAAATGGTTCTGTGGCTCAAGTGGCAGAGCGCTAGACTTGAGGAAAAAGCCCAATGACAGTGCTCAGACCCTGAATTCAAGCCCCAGTACTGGCAGAAAAAAAAAAATTACACTAAATGTTTTTTAAATGAAATGCTGACAATAACCATAGCAGATGGCATTTTAGAGCTACCTGCCTGAATCTCCCTTACAAGAAACCAAGATTTAGCCGGGAGTTTGGCCTAGTGGTAGAGTACTTGCCTAGCATGCACGAAGACCTGGGTTCAATTCCTTGGTACCACATACTTAGAAAAAGCCAGAAGTGGTGCTGAGGCTCGAGTGGTAGAGCTCTAGCCTTGAGAAAAAATCCAAGGACAGAGCTCAGGCCCTGAGCTCAAGCCCAGGACTGGCAAAAAAAAAAAAAAAAAAAAAAAGAAACCAAGATTTAATTTACAGTTTTCATATTTGCCATGAAGTCCCAAATCTAAGCTGAAGTTCAGTGTCTCAGCTGCCTAAAATGTGAAATTTCTGTCTCTTCATGCTCTGGATGAGAGTAATACTTTTCTTTCACTTTTTGACAATTAGCAAAGGGTTTCATTGTGATAAATCCATAGATATATAGTATACTTTGAACAAGTTTGCCCACTCCCTCACCTACCTTTTTACAACAATTTTTGGTGGGGTGCATTATACTACCTTCACATATACACTATCATATATATCATATATATATATATATATATATATAAATGCTCTTTTGTGTGTATGTGCGCTGGTCCTGGAGCTTGACCTTGGGATCTGAGTGCTATCCCTAGATTTTTTGCTCAAGGCTAGCACTTACCACTTAAGCCACAGCTGCACTTCCAGCTTTTTGGTGACTAATTAGGGATAAAAGAATCTCACAGACTTTCCTGCATGGGCTGCCTTTGAAAACTGATCTTCAGATCTCAGCCTCTTGAGTAGCTAGGATTACAGGCATGTGTAATGTTCTTTGATCCTATTCCTCATCTCCTTTCCTCTTCCCATTCCTGTTGATAGCCACAGAAAATCCCTCACTTTATAATCAGTATCCATTATCATCATAATCACCATCATTTAAGGACTATAATCCACATGCATGAAAATATTTGGAATTGGGATCTTGGCTTATCTGAATGAGTAAAAGGTGGCTGTAAGGCTTGAAATTCAGAACTATTTTGTTAGGTCGATAAAATGCTGTATTAATTTTGTCATGAAATTAAACCAAAAATTAGTCTCCCTATTTTGTTAGAGAAAAATCAAAGACTTGATACTTTACCAAAGCATAAAGACTTGGATTTCTATGTAACTATTTTCTGTAACTGACTATATCACAAATGCACAGCCACCTGTGATTGTTAGCATGCTTAACGTACATTTATTTTACTAATTCTTAATGCTTTATCCAACTGTTTACTAACAGTAACCAAATAAATTTCATGATATGACGTAGAATATTTTTTGTTATGGCCCTTTTTAATTCTCGAAGTACAAGTTGTAATTTCAGAAGATACTTACACTAAAAGAAGCCAATGGAAAAATTATAAGGACAGTAAGTGTAATGTTCCTGAATCCTAGCACAGTGTTCCCATGGGAGGGCGCTGCTTGACCTCAGTCAAACCTTTCTGCTGAAGCTGCCAAGATAAATTTCTCCTCTTAATCCTTGCAATGAACTTGGGATTCCATAGAGTACCCAGGTATATACAGCACATTCGAGGCTGATTCTTTGGACTACTTGTTTAATCTTCCCAATATATCTTCAAAAGGAACTCCCTGTTTCTCAAAATCCTTCTTGCTGCCTAAAGCCACAAACTCACAGAATGTTAGGACTGGAATTATCTTCCTGCTATTCTCATATGAAGTTATAGATATCACAAAGGAGCTCTATTAAAATCTGTGCTGAAACATCTCTTTTTTGCAGAGCATTTGAAACTCAGGCAACTCATTTGACCCCAGTGACCAGTGAGAGAATCTAGATAACAATCAGGGTCGCTGGATTTTCTAACTTCCAACTTTCCTAGGCTTTGTTTGTTGATCTCCTGGTCTTAAGATGGATTCCTCCTAACCAACACATCCAGTCATTCCAAAAATTCCTGGAGTATGAGTAAGGCTGGGTGTGTGTTTGGACTCAAAAAAGGGCAGTGTGTTTGTGTGTGTCTGTTTAAAGTGACAAGCTAAGAATGGTTAAATATAAGGGAGTTTTCTGAGGACTGGAAAACGTAATAGCCACACACAATTCAATTTTGTACCCACAAGACTGTACCCATAAGACTGAATCAACTGCAACATTAAATAATTCACACTTTAAAAAAGTTCAAAATGTCAAGGGAGTTAGCCAGGCTGTGATTCTGTGGCAAATACACAAACTAAATAAACAAGGAACTGATTTACAGAAAACAAGATTTTAGCTGGATCATGGCCAGCACATCAAAGAAAGTGGGTAACTTTTGGAGAAAAGGAAGTTTGAGAAAAATGCTAAGAATTCATAAATGGAAGCACAGACACAAACAGCTGAGGAGAGAATATGCTTCTTGACTAACAATGACTGGAGCACAGGAAAATCTGCCCACTGGGACTTGACTTTCCTCTCTGGGTTTCAACTTTTCTCACACCAGTTGGAATAAGGAAAACAATGTTTACATTACAAGACTCTTCTTCCCTATTATTGCTATATTTATAACAAATCTAGATGTTCCAGTATGCATACACACCTGTCTAAAACACATACTTGTGAACACTGGAAGATTCTGTAAATGTCATCACAAGGAGGTTTTGTCTCTCTTTATCTTTTCACCCTTCCCTGAAATGCTCAGGGATTTCCCAGATCAGGCACACTTATCTCACAGTATCATAATTTGTGTCAACTGGAGAAAGTGATATTCTGAAGAACTGAACCAATATCTTTCATATTTCTGGGCCTCTCAAATGCCTAACTGATCACCCCATTATCATTTCAAGTCCAATCTTAAAATCATACATGAGTTTTAATAGAGTAAATACTGGGCCAGGCACTGGTGACTCGTGCCTATCATCCTAACTACTCACAAGTCTAAGATCCAGAGGATCATAATCTAAAGCTAATCCAGGCAGAAAAGTGATGATGAGACTGCATATCCAAAAAAAAAAAAGCAAGGCTGAAGGTACAGTTCAAGGGGGAAGAATGCCAGCCAAATAAGGAAGCCACATAACTGTGAGGCCCTGAGTTTAAACCCAAGTACTGCCAAAATAAAATGAGTAACACCAAGCTCAAAGATGTGGCTTTTGATCAATAAAAACTCATTATACCAAAGCAGTATAACAATATCACGTATAACTGACAATCAAGAGCAGTGGTTCTTACCTGAGAAGCTGGTCCACATACAGGGTCCAATCAGAGATTCTGATCCTCTACCAGACCTGACATTCTATTTTGACTAGGAATCCAGGTGATCTAGACACTGGTAGTTCATAAACCACCCTTAGAAAGAGTAGCTCACATTCAGGACTACTGGTGAGGTGGCAATTAAAATGGGCTTAGCAGAAATTCTACAACATTTCTGTGGGTAGACACTGTTCATGCTATGTATCACACTATGTAATGAGAAGTAGCAATACAGTAGCAAAATGGCAAGAAGGGATGTCCTGTACCTTGCTACTTCCCCAGAAGACTGCGGTTAAACTGAATTTCATCATCTTCCTCCATGATAAACATCCTAATCACCTTAACAAAATCCACCTGACTTCAATTCCTCCACTGAAATCAACTGGCTGGTGTTATATAACCAGCTGCCACCAATCAGTGTGATTGTAACCCGTCAATGAGAACAGACTGGGTGCTTGTTCTGCAATGCAGAGTAGACTGAACAATGCCACAGTCCCTATGTCACTGCTGTACCATTTCCCTTTACACATGGGTTGCCACAATATCAACAACCATTATAAACAAATCTACAGCATTATATGTCCACCTAAGAATATCTTATCCTTTCTCAAAAAAAAAAAAAAAAAAAAGGATTACACCCACAAGTGAACTTTCTCCTCTGCTCGCCCCCCAAAAACCTCCTAGTAAATTGCTCCATTGCAGCCCACCTATGGTCTGTTGTCTGTGAAATGTTTTCTTCCCTATACTAAATCCCTGGAGAAAAAGACTATCCTTAACTTTTCTAAATTGCAGTCAGCTCAAGGCCTCATTCAGAGATGTACTGAATTGGGAAATACATCCATCCCAGTCTCCACTAACACTGGAACTTCAACATGTTCTGTTGCTATAGACTGTACCCAGCATCCACACGTTCCAGTTTGAAGGAACTATTTTTCAAGCTGACTTGTATGGATTTCGTAATAGATAGCTCAAGAATTTAGACTCCTAAATTCTCTGGATCAAGAATCAACTTTGTTCTCCTAAATTATTTGGATCAGGAAAGCACCTATAGAGGCTCCATCTGTGAGCTCTTTTGGCTGGGACTAGATCTTAGCAGCACTGGGTCCTGAACTAATTGTTGTGCCCCCCTTCCCAGACACCTTGCTTCCTCTATTACTCCTTGCAGTTGGGAGATGTGTGGAAATACTCACTTGGTAGCATGGTTAACACGGAAGGGGAGGGGAGGCACTGTGGGAAACCTATTTTTTACTTATTATTAGGGGTGGTGGTTGATAAAGGGTTTGAACTCAGGGCTTCAGTGCTTAACCAGAAAATACTCAACAACTCTGGGCCATGCCATGGGCTCTTTTCATTTTGTCCTTGCCTGGGAATGACCTTGTATAATAATTCTTCTATCTCTGTTTCCTGAATAACTGGGATTATATATGTACACCATCACACCCAAAACAGGAAAGTCTAGAAATGTTCTGAGCTGCAGAAGATCCCAGGTATGTGAGTTCAAGTGGTAGAAGGTTTTTAGAAGAAGCTGGTGTACCCATTTAAGAAAGCCTATTCAGACTAAAGCGGGAATTTTTTGGCAAAATATTCAAAAGGAACAATAGTCAAAGGTCTATTTAGGCCTAAACTGGCCTATTAGTCACTGAGGCTGGCAAGAACTCAGGAGGCAGTTATCTACTATCTGTTATAATTTAACTACCAGAAACCTACACCTTTAAAATGGGAGTGGTCTTGACTTTGTTTACATTCCAAATGTGCAACTTGCAAATTCTCTCATTTTGAAATGGGAACACCATTTCCATGGGTTACTGTAAGGATCAAATGAATGTCATTAACACCAGCCTTGATCTACAAACAAGTGCCACTTTGCACAAGAACATTTACTAGATTACTTCTTACATCAGTGAAAAGTGAAAACGAGACAAGTGTATTTGTACGTTATATGTTTACACACAGAAAAGGAAAAATCTGCTAATATCCATGAAGAAGGGTGGGAAGGGGTTGTTTTTGTGTGAAATTTTTACCATGAACAAAACATGTTGTTTTAGCCTTAAATTTAGAAAAGAAAAAAAAAATCTAAGGAAGAAAACAGTTAACCTTAAAAGCACATACAAGCATTGTATTAAAAGCTTTTATTTTAATTTACTATACATATTTAAATTTTAACAAGCTATTAGGAAGATGTAATGCCCTCTGTTGGTTTAGTTCGATCTTCAGTTACCTGTAAAGATATGAATCGCTTTATTTCTCCAGTAAATACTTTTGTTTGACCCTTCACCCACCAGTCTTAGATCCATTAACAGTCCATCTCTCCCTCTACTAGTATTCTAAAAAGGCTAACAGGAAGATTAGAAGATGTAAAAGCTGAATTACTAATACCAATTCAAAATGACCCCAGTTTGTCATTTTATTCTTCATCTATAAAATGGAAACACTGGTATAAAAGAAAAAAAATACCAAGACTGTCACACAATGTCTACTGAATTCATTTCATGCTGAGGTATAATTGCATTCAGAATAGCGCAAATAGATGTCTTTATGTCCAGATTTTCCTTTTATCATTCTTCCCTTCCATCTTCCCTTCTCTCCCTCCTTGCCTTCCTTTTTTCTTTTCGGTTTGTTTATGAGGGGGCACAGGGGACCAATAATTAGCTGTTCCCACACAACAAAACTCATGCTCCCCAAATTTCCTGATGTGGATTCTGCACAAGGGGCAGTCATGCTGCCCTGTGAGTGAGCACAACTCACAGAAGCTCTCATTCCTACTTTCCTTTTCTGAAAGCCATTCAGAAAAACTGCTCTGAAGAAACACACAAGCTGCATGTGTACTGATTAGTGCACTTGCCTATAAGTTTGAGTGCAGTATTCACAGAAGAATGGAAAATAAGGGACAAGAAGAAAAGCTCAAGTGGCCAGGTAGGTCACAAAATATAATTACTATTACTTGTGAACACTAAATGCTAAAGACACACTTAAATTTGGCTTTTAGGACATTTCAGATTTAGTGCTGAAAGTCTAGTCAACATTCAAATGTATCTTATAAATCTTTATTTAAATATTTCTGAAGTTAACAAAAACAAATTCTAAGACTTAACTAATGTCAATACAGCTATTAAGAATAAGTACTATCACACAGTAATGTTCCCATTTCTTTTGAAATTTTACAATATTATTTCATTGTTACTAACAAAAATCATATGAGAATTACCAGTGTAGAGCTTCATTCTTGCCAACTACTACTGAGGTATTTCACAACATTGATGTAGCTAATAAGACACTACTTTTGGTGTCTTTGTTTCTGTTTTTTGTTCTCCCATCCTCCTTTTGGAGGTTGTTATTTAATTTCAAAGTAAATTTTTTATACAAAGAAACTTGAGCTGTGTACAAAAGCTTACCATTTACCAAGGGGTGAAACTGTCCAAATGAAAGAAATGCACTCATACCTGACTTATGAAATAGTAATCCTTCTGTACAATACCTTCATAATAACAATATTTTTTTAAAAAACTTACCATTTTCTGAGATCTTTCCAATAACTTAGACCATATTGTAAACGGCGCCTAAAAAGCAAACATTTGCTATAAATTTCAATGTGCTGGAGTTTATTTTTTAAATCACAAGGAATCAGGACTACAGGCATGGCTCATGACAGAGCATCAACTGTGAGCAAGATAGCCTGAATAAGAGCACAAAGCCCAGGTAAAGGCATAGATCACAAGTAACCACAAATACACAGCCAAAAGCATTCCAGAATGGACTTGGTAATATGCACTCCACTATCTCTGCACTGCATCCTTGTTTTTGCTACTACAGAAAATTAAAACTACTCTTTTAATTTTTTCAACAATTCTTTTTCTTTTCTTTTTGGTTGTGGGGTTGAATTCTTGAGCTCTTCAGCTCAAGACTAATGCTCTACTACTTGAGCCACAGCGCCACTTTCAGCTTTCCACTTCCAGTTTCTGGTGGTTAATCGGAGATAAGAGTCTTACGGACTTTGCAGCCTGGGCTGGCTTTGAACCGCAATCCTCAGATCTCAGCTTCCTGAGTAGGTAAGATTACAGGATCCCAGGAAAATCTCATTTTTACTCATAAGTTTACAAAATACTAGTCTTCATAGCACAAAATTTAAGAAAAATTAAAATTTATGTCCTTGAAGCTATAGAAAAATCAAGTCTAGAATCAAGCTATTCCAAAATACAAGTGCTAGAAAGTAAAGAATCACTTACTCTTAAGTGGGTGGGTAAAGAGAGACCCTGGAATCTTCTTATAAGAGGTGACTGAGAGTGCTGAAGATTGTGAACTGCAGAAACTTCATACTGGAAACAAGTGCTTGTTCTTGGAATAAGAGGGCCCTCACTCACGTCAATGAAGTCGCCAATTCTGATTTGATTCATAAGGTAAATCAGATCAAATCATTTATAATTGAAAAAAAAACTTTATTCATCCTCTCTGCTGCTGCATTTCTCTTCAAAAATGGTCTATATGGCAAACACTTTCACAATAGTAAATGAACAAGAGTGAAAACAGAAGTAGGTAATTTGAGATGACTGAAGGTGGGGGATTATGATAAAAGGGGTAATAATGATCAAGATGCACTGTACACATAAATGTGTACACACTGTACACATTTGAAAATCTCAAAACCATATGACTATTTACATATAGTAAACTTCCTCAAATGTTTAAAAATAATTTTACAACCTTAGTACAACTGCTTAAAGACGATTATAAAAAGTGAGAAAGACCACGACATATAATTCATAAAGTAAAAATTAAATCAAGTGAATCTTTCTCTTAATTCATATTCATGCAAATTTAAAGGTCTTTTAGTACAATGCAACACAACGTACTTCAAGTTCATAACTTTTCTAAACCTGATCCTCCAAAACCTGATAGCGACCTGCTGCCACAGAGCTTATAATGCAGCATGCTGGACAGATTGTGTCCAGAAACAGAGACATTTCTAGAGGAAAAAAAGGCAAGTCCCTATCAAAAACGTGTAGACGCCATTTGAAATATGATGTAAAAATCAATGTTAATAAATTCTTTAATTAAAAAAAAAATGTGCAGAGAAACAGATGCAGGCCACAAAGCCTGCCTTGAAGTGTTCTACACTGTCCTGGGACTTGGTACCTAAGAAAAACATCAACTTAGGCAGTGGACTATCCTCATCTATGGGGAACACATCCCATTTTAACCTGCTTACATATAACTACGTAATAACTAATTGGTAGTCAGACTATATGTGAACCAGGAGTACTGTTCAATTCAGAACAAATGAACATCTGCCTAAACTCAAAATTAACCCAAATAAAATTAACAATATTTTTAAATTCTGGGAATGAATCAAAACAAAAAATAAAATGAGGAATACAGCTGTCCCTTAAAAATAATTTAAGGCTTGCAGTTCCCATTTACTACAAGGCAATAGAAAATTAAAGAACCAAAGGCAAAAAATAGGGTGCAAAATTCACCTATCTATTCATCTAATGAAACAGCAAGCTACACTTTAGTGAGCATAGCAGCCAGCATTTAGACTGTACTGACCTGTGCAGTCTGACTATTCTCTCAGGGTTCTCAGATGCCTTCTCTTCTATGAATTCTGTTTTGTACCTAAAAGGCAGAGTAAAAACAATGACAATCTTTAAATATACAAAAAAACTGAACACTTTCCTTTCTCTTGCTATTTGGCCATGGCTTAGCTTGGACCCTTCCATTCCTTGCTTCCTCTTTTTTTCTATTTTTTAGTGCTGGTTCTGGGGCTTGAACTCAGGGCCTGGGCACTGTCTCTGAACTTCTTTTTCTCAAAGCTAGCATCTACCACTTGGGCCACAGCTCTGATTCCAGCTTTTGGTGATTAATTGCACATAATATTGTCACGGACTATCCTGACTGGGATGGCCTCAAACCACAGTCCTCAGATCTCAGCCTCCTGAATAGGTAGGGATACAGGCACCAACCACCAAGACCCACCAAGACCCAGCTCTTCACAACTCCATCAGACTGTTTTCAGGTACCTGTGTGGTGCCAACTTCACAGATACTTTTTTGTTTGCATTTCCTCACACCTTTCTCTTCATTTTGCCATCTGCTCTTTCCATAGACCTGTGGCATCCCTACTGCTGGCCACCACTTTCTATGCCGTTTCAGGAGGAATTCATCCTGGACCCTTTTTCATCCTGTATCTCCTCCCTAGGCCTAGTTCCTAAAGAAACTACCAGTGTCAGCTTCCAATCACAGTCTTATCTTCTACAACCCTGTCTCAAACAACCTATCACTCCTGTGACCAAACTCTAGATCTAAGACAGTTCTGGACACACACAAGATTAGAGATTAACACAAGAAAAGGTCTGAGGATTGACAAAATTTGTTAATTTAACAAGATTGTTAACCCTCAACAATCTGTCTTGCGTTTCAAGACATAGTATTTATGTCTGCTTATGTTTGCTTATTTATATGAATTTTGCAGACATTATTTCCTTTTGTAATTAGCTGCAATTTTTCTATTAGATTATTACTAAAATGTGGTTTGTATTCTTACAACTAGTAGAAGAGGGTGAACTAGCAGTTTGTTTCCTTTGCTTTTTTTGCTTGTTTTGTCGGTTGTGGGCTTGAACTCTGGTCCTGGGAGCTCTTCAGTTCAATGCTAGCACTCTACCACTTGAGCCACAGCATCAATTCTGTTTTCTGGTGGATAATGGGAGATAGTCTCTCAGGAGCCGGTAGTAGCTCACACCTGTAATTCTAGCAACTCAGGAGGCTAAGATCTGAGGATCAAGGTTCAAAGCCAGCCCAGGCACAAAAAGGACTCTTATCTCCAATTAACCACTAGAACACTGGGAAGTAGGGCCTGGCTCAAGGGTAGGGTAGTAGCCTTGAGCTGAAAAGCTCAGGGACAGTGCCCAGGCCCAGGGATAGGGTGGTAGCCTGGAGCTAAAGAGTTCAGGGACAGTCCCCAGGCTGAGTTCAAGCCCCATGACCCACACAAAAAAAAAAAAAAGGTCTCACAGACCTTCATGCCCAGGCTGGCTTGGAACTGCAATCCTCAGATCTCAGCCTCCTGAGTAGTTAGGATTACAGGCGTGAGCCACCAGTGCCTGAACTGTTCTTGCATTTTTTATTTTTTAATTGTCGTGGTCATGTATAGAGGGGTTACAGTTACATTCGCCAGACAATAGATACATTACTTCTCATGAACTCATATCCCTTTTCATGCTTTTGTCCACATTTCCCTGCCTCAACCCCTCCCAATCATCTTGTTTCCCCCCCTTCCTTTTCCTATTTCAAATGAATAAAAAAAAGTATATACAATATACCAGGTAACAAAGTCAGATAGAGTAACAATATGAGATTAATCATGGGCAAAAAAAAGGAAGAAAAATAACAGTACAATAAGAACAACAATCACACACATATGGTCATACAGGATGAGACTAAATGAAAGGATCTCTAGGATACGGAAACAAGAGCTTTATCTTATGTGATTGAACTAGAAGTTTTGTGAGGAAGAAATGAACTTAAGAAGACAAGAAATGTAAAATGCTGGCAAAGAAAACCACTGAATTGATATTCTACACAAAGAAAGCCAAGGCCTGAGAGCATGAGCACACATGAGCACTTTCCTTCAGTGTCATCTCCTCCGAAGCACCTTCAATCTCACTCTCTTTGGTCAGCGTGGGAGAGTGAGATGAAAGAGCTTTCAAGTACACAAAGTAATACAGTTGCTTAACATGTTATCACCTCAGAGTGAAAGGAAAAAAGGGAACCATCCTACTATGTTGATATGAAGAGAAAAGCTGGCTGAAGAGAGAAAAGAAACAACAAAAAAATTATCAGAAGGCATTGGGAACCTTTTTCTCAGTGATATCACAATGAGACTGGTACAGAAAAAGTTCTCAGAACAACAAATAAAATGATGTCATATGTATATCACATATAGAAGTTATTTTGGCAGAGACAATATTGGAGTTTGAATTTAAGGCTTCCTTAAAGCTCCATAAAGCTACATTTCATTATCACACTTCATTTGGGGAGGTATAACCTAGCTTTAAATAAAGTCAGCACTTACTTGTTGTGTTGAAATATTTCTAATGCCACTTTTGCTTCAACTTCCAGAGTTTCAAATGGAAGATCTTTATATATTAAAGTATATACATCTTTTGTGAAGGAATGTAGGTTCTCCTTAAAAATGGAAGTTTAAGCCTTTATTAACAATTTACCAAAATGATTTTCTCTGCATGTCAGACAAGGTAAAATTGCAATTTTAGTACTATGAATCTAACTAAAATAAAAATAAAAAAATGTTTTTAAATTTGTAACAACTGAATTAATCGTACACCACATGCATTCTCCCAACTCTATAAACTACGTAACTGTAATTTATCAATAACTGTTATTGTGCATTAATAATTAAAGATACACCTACAGAGAAATTTTAGGAAGCTTTTCGTTCAAACTAGGTGACATATGTTGTAACCCTAGCTTCTCAGGATACTTAAATCTGAGGATCACAGCACAAAGCCAGCTCAGGTAGGGAAGTCCATAAAACTCTTATCTCCAAATAACCACCAAAAAACCAGAAGTGGAGAGCTTAAATGGTAGAGAGGCAGTCTTGAACAAAAAAGCTCAAAGACTGTACCTAGAACCTTGAATTCAAGCCCTAGGATTGGCACACACATACTTACACACACAAAAAATGTTTACCTTATAAATAAAGCTAAGTTTATTAAATTATTAGGAGGAAAGTTTTTGTAACTAAAATTTTTACTAGACAGTACTGGCTGTGTAAAAAATGTAATGAATGCCAGGCGTAGTGGCTCACACCTGTAATCCTAGCTTCTCAGGAGGCTGAGCTCTGAGGATCAAGGTTCAAAGCCAGCCAGGCCACAAAAAAGGACCAGAGACTCTTATCTCTAATTAGCCTCTAGAAAACAGGAAGTGAAGTGAGGCTTGGCTCAAGGATAGGGCAGTAGCCTAGAGCTGAAGAGCTACTGGACAAACCCCAGGCCCAGAGGTAGGACGGTAGGTAGCCTTGAGCTGAAGAGCTCAAGGACAGCACCCAGGCCCAGTTCAAGCTCCATGACCCATACACACACACAAAAAAAGTAATGAATAAAAAAACTTTAAATACAATGTATGTTCTAATATTATAAATTGCTACTTAGTGAAAATGTTAATTTTATGTAAGTAAAATTTTAAACACTATCTAGCATATCAACATTAATATTTATATCTTAATGAAAATCTAAGTGAAATTTTCATGCCATAAATCATTAAGACAATAAAGATCAAACAGTACCATGCAAATAACCTCATAACGAAACTCTTTCCACCTGACATTCAGGGGGCTGAGGATACAAAGTTCAAGGCCAGCCTGGGCTATGCAGCAAGACCATTTCATACATTTTTTTTGTAAATTTCCTTTCACAGAAAATGACTTTGTTCTTAGAAATAACATTTTAAAAATGCGCATTCCTAGTTAATGTACATATTCTGTTAATGTAACTCTCCCTAATTTTAAATCATCCACCTAACAATATGGTGCATACCTTCAGCTAGTTTTATCTTAAAAAAATAAAATGAAATAAATAGCAGCAAGCCAGGTGCTTATAATCCTAGCTACTCAGGAGGCTGAGATCTGAGGATCGCAGTTTAAAGCCAGCCCGGGCACAAAAGTTCATGAGACTCTTATCTCCAATTAACATCCAGAAAACTGGAAGTGGCACTGTGGCTCAAGGAGTAGGGCAGTAGCTTTGAGCTGAAGAGCTCAGGGACTGTGCCCAAACCCAGAATTCAAGTCCCACAACCGACAAAAAAAAAGTAGCAGCAAGTTTTATAGATAATTAGTTGTCTTAATCTCATTAGTTTCTAGTTCCTAACATCATAAAGTGCTCATTTATATTTATACACATATATATGTATACACACATACATATACACACACAAACCTGACTAGAGTGTAGTTAATCCCCATTCATACCTCTTTGTCATACATACACTGAAAAGGCTATGAGACACAGATAAGCAGATTCTGATTCTGTAGGAGTCCTCAGTGAATAGTACTATTAACAATCACAACAGGAATCATTTTAACAAATAAAAGCATACAATAAAATTCCAAAAAATGTATTTACTTTGGTTGGCATCCATTCATCCAATTTCTTATCCAAAACGACATCATAGCAGAAGGCGCCAGCAATTACTGTAAACCCAATCAAAATAAAAGACAAGGTCAAATCTCTTAAGGCAGATCACAAATTTGCAACAATTAAACATTTAAGCATGAAGGGAAAAGTCAGAACTCTCAACTTGACAAACTCTAAAACTACTGCTATTATTCTAACTGTATTTCACTTCTATCAATTTTCCTTGACACAAAATTAAACATCTTGTTAATCCAACATCACCAATATTTTTTAAGCATTCAAATCATTTCATGTGGACATGAAATGAACTGAATTTGGTTCATAGTATATTTCATATATCTTCTTTTATTACTGATGTACATAGAATCATTTCAAGGGCTTCTTTCAAATACACACACACACACACACACACACATATATAATTTAGGGGGAAGAGAGGGTTCAGTCATGGGGCCTGAACTAATAGCTTGGGTGCTGTCCCTGAGTTCTTTGCACTTTGAGCCACAGCATCATTTACCGTTTTCTAGTGGTTAATTGGAGAAAAGGAGACTCATTGCCTTTCCTGCCCAGGCAACCTTTGAACCATGATCCTCAGATCTCAGCCTCCTGAGTAGCTAGGATTTACAGGTGTGAGCCACCAGCATCCAGCCAGATATTTTGAGGACTGGCACATGTGGTTGTATTATACATGTGTTAAGAAATGTCAGTATGGTCATTATTATGGTATCTATACACCTCCACCTCAGAAATGTAGTATCCTTCTCAGAGTCAGGGTAATTTCTGGTAAAAGGGTATCATCTATGTACTGCTCTAACAGTTTATTTATACTCCCATTTCCTCTTCTATCTATTCAATTTAGAAATAAAGGCTGTGGCCAGGAGTGTGGCCAAGTGGTAGAGTATTCACCTAGCATGCACAAAGCCCTGCGTTTGATTCCTTGTTACCACCTACACAGAAAAAGCTGGAAGTGGCACTGTGGCTCAAGTGGCAGAGCACTAGCCTTGAGCAAAAAATGTCCAAGGACAGTGCCCAGGCTCTAAGTTCAAGCCCCAGGACTGGCCAAAAAAGTCTAAGGAAAAAAAATAAAGAAATAAAGGCTTATATTGGGGGAAAAAAGAAGCACTGTAACAGTATAAGTATACAACTCATATTCAATAGATGCATTTTCCCACTGCTCCTATATTAATTATTAATATAGCACAATAAATTGGATTGTTTTACCTATAAAAAGAGGCATACGCATGATGGTTTACTTTATCAACTAGGAATGAACTCTGAATGTCATAAAAAAAGGGATCAAAATATGCATATATTACAAAACTACATAAATATAAATACATACCTGGAACTTCTGGGGCTCTGACCAAGCTGACCATATACTCATCTTTGAATGCCCTTTCTATTACACAGCCCATTATCATGGCACAAGAACGCCAATAGGCCTAGAATAAAAAATATCCAATAAGATTCACTAAAATTGAATACTAGAATATCAAAATTGAAATATCCCGATTCAATGTGAAATGAATAATATTTATTAATAGTCACGGTTAAGTTAGATTTAGCTAGAGAATATTTTCCAAATGCTGTTCATTCTCAGCCACAAGAACGATGGCTATACTAGCTCTGTAGCAATACCATTATGCCATGACATTCCTTCCATTCAGCAAAAACTCACAAAGAACAACACACTAATTTCAAGTGCTCAGCAGTGTTTCTGTGCAAGATACCACACACCACAACGTTATCAAACAACAGGTAAGTTTTAATGTTTGACAGTATTTATTTTTAACTTTTTTATTGTAATTAATAAAAGGGTTACATGATATTTGCCAGATAGAAGGTGCATTAATTCACATACATTGATACCCTTTCACATGTCTTGGTTCCCATTACCCTCCCCTGCACCCCCCCTCCCCGTCTTGGTTTTCCCCCTTCCCTATCCAATTTCAAATAACCAAATACAAATATATCCTATATATCAAGTAACAAAGTGAGATACTGTAACAATATGAGATAACCAAGGGACAGCAAAAGAGATGAGAAATAACATAGTACATTAAGGACAACAATCATTCATTGTATGGCTTTTGTTTCAATATCCTGGAGGTCTTTTCAATTAGCTTCATACTATACGGCCTTATGTATCAAGGTTTTGCTCTATTGCAGGTCTCTGTTGGTAGAGCCCAAGGTTTCTACTGATTATGACAAATGAGGGGAACCATTGAGCCTAATTTCCTTTGAGTCTGGCTTACTTCACTTAATATGATTTTTTTCTAAGACTCCATTTCCTAACAAATGGGGCGATGTCATTCTTTCTGACAGCAGCATAGAATTCCATTGTGTACAAATACCACAACTTGTTGATCCACTCATCAACTGAGGGACATCTAGGTTGGTTCCATATCTTTGCTATGGTGAATCATGCTGCAATGAACATTGTTGTGGTAGTGGATTTAGTATGCCCTAGTTTCTGGATGGTTGGGTAAATGCCAAGTAGTGGAATTGTTGGGTCATAGGGGAGCTCTATGTTTAGCCTTTTGAGGCACTGCCATACTGCTTTCCATAGTGGTTGAACGAGATTGCACTCCCACCAACAGTGTAGTAGGGATCCCTCCTGGCCACATCCCCTCCAGCATCTGTTGTTATTCATTTTCCTGATCCTGGCCATTCTAACTGGAGTGAGGTGGAATCTTACAGTTGTTTTGATTTGCATTTCTTTTATGACCAGAGATGTTGAGCATTTCTTCATGTGTCTCTAGGCCATTTTTGTTTCTTCTTCAGAGAAGACTCTCTTTAAGTCTTTGGCCCATTTGAATCACTCCAAAACTAATCCCCAAAGGAACAACCATCCCATTAAAAAATGGGCCAAAGGCTTAAAGAGAGTCTTCTCTGAAGTATTTATTCTTACACTAGGTTAAAATTAAATTCTTGGCAAACTTACACAAACTAAACTAAATATATTAAATCACAGGTATTTATAACTAGTATCGCATAACGCAGGTTTCTCATATTTGTAATAGAAGCAGCCTTGCCAGTAACTGGACTTCACTGAATTGGCACATTCTGATGCATGGACATGCTTGGTATGGCATCCAGAACTGTTCTTCTAAGAGGACACTGTTCTCAGGATAAACATGCACCCAGTGCCATTGCTTTTGACTTTCATTAGCTCTTTGCCATGAAAGGCTTACAAGAGTAGGGTGACTTGGTTGTGTATTGCAGAGACCCATGCTGTTATAAATTCTCTACCATGTTACACTACAAGTAAGTACAAATCTAGGCTTTAAAAACCAACAGGTAAAATATCCTTCTCCAACTACATGCTTTCAAATGTTGTTAAACTTCAGTGTGAACATCTACAGTCAAATTCAGGCTCCAGCATTACCTAGACTAGTGCTCTTGATCAAGCTGTGCAATCACTCTTAAGTTTATTCATTTGAAAAATAGGCAAATACCACCAAATTTGGAGAGTTTGTATGAAAATAAAGTAGGTTTGTACCTGCACACAGCCTAGAACAATTCCTAATACACAATAAATAGTACTGACGATTACTAATATGTCTAACATTTTCTTGTTCAAGTAGTTCAACAAATATTTAACATCTATGTAGACAAGGACTAGATCCTATAAGAAAATTATCCCCATGTTCACAAAACTAAGAATCCCATGTATTCAGCAATTCCTATTACAAGACAAAAATAGAGCACTGTAACTATAGAGATATTAGTCAACTCTTGCTGGATCCTATAGAATTCTGAAAAACAAAAACTTAGAAGGTTTCACAGAGCAGAGGGTTCATTAAAATGAACCACAGAACATGAATAGAAATTTAACTGGACAAAGTAAATGCTCCACATTGAAAGAAAAGCATTAACAAAATCAAGGAAGATGATACAGCACAACCATTAGTGACCAAGTCTGCTAGTGTAGCCAATTCATAGAAGAGGTGAACAGATGCACTGGGAAGTAAGAATGGATGCCAATTACACAGGATCTCAAAAGTTAGACAAATACCATCAGGTGAGCAAGTGCTTAAAGACTACGTGACATGATGCTTATCCAACTTAATAAAACTTTAAATTTAAACTCAGCCCCAACAAAAACCAAACAAAACAAAACCTTTTAATCAGACTGTGAAAGAAGATTTTTAAGTACAAAAAGGGGGGGAGGGTAGCTGCGCCGCTAGTGACCCATGCTACTGGAAAGGCTAAAATCTGGGGGATAAAGTCCATGAGACTCCACCATCAAAATAACCAGCAAACAACAAGGCTGGAGGCATGGCTCAAGGGGTAAAACATAAGCGCTCTGATATCAAACCTTCATATCGCAGGAGAGCAGTAGTAGAGAGTCCTAAAGTTTTAAAGCTACTAAATTCATCCACAGATGGTCAAAGGGTGAATCCACAAACATTACCTGAACAAAGTCACATACACATGTCAAAAACTTATCATATAGTTTTCTCAATACAAAATATAGAGAAATAAGTATCAAACTGTGAAAACCTTATTTGACACTAGTTTTTTTTAAACACTAGTACAACCTAAGATAAGATCTCAAGCACATTTTTACATCTTATGTTCCACAAAAAGTGGGGGGGGCGGAGGGAGGGAAACCTTAGAGTTGGCAGGGAGATAGGGGATGTAGAGATTGGAAATACCTTATTCACTTCTTGCGGATCTCGATCTTTGAAAGTCAAAAACTTAATCTCACAGGACCTGGTCAAAGGTTTATACATGTCCCAGGGTTGTCCATCCACAAGAGCCAGAATGGATTTCTGGCAGTACCACTCATTCAAATCTAGGAATTCAAAGCTGGTTAAGTTACATGTTTAAGTGCTATGTCATAAAACAAAACAATAGAAAGGCTGTGGACTGTGTTTGCAAAAGAAAAGTACAATGTATCTACAATCAATTAAAAATACATTCAATAAATTAAAATTACTCAAATCATTTAAGTTTGAAATTAATCTGTCAATTATTAATTAAAAAATCTAAGGTCTATACTTAAATGAAAATGTATTTATGCCTACATTATTTTGAGCCTTACTCTAAAACAAACTTTTACTTCTGTGACATAGGCTTTTTCATGTTAAATTCTATAATTACTGTTTAAATTATGAATATAAATTCACATATAAGCCAATCGGCCCTAGTCTCTGTTCTAAAACCCTAAAATATAATTGTAATCCTGATTAAGTATTTTGAAAGTATACATACACAAAAGGAGTACATCTATAAGACCAAACTTATCAACTACATAAGGCCCCTGAAGGCAGGAGGGTGCCTATTTATCCTCACTCATCAGCATATGCATAACCAGCACTGAGGCAAAACACTGTACGTGCTCAATGAAAGTTTTCTGAACAGCTGAAGTACAAATGACCAGAAGTCCTAGGAGTTATGTTGAAGACATCTGTAATTTTACCTCTACAGATGCCTTGTATAAAGTACCACAGGGCCTTAGGTTTGTCTCATTCTGTAATTCTGTCACACAGAAGAGATTCAAGAAGTATTTGAAAACCAAATAAGAGAATAATTATCACAATTACTAATTCAAGTGCCAGGGGAAAGGAAGCTAGAGAGTGTACAATTCCTTTAGTTTAAGCTGGTAATAATGTTGTTAATTATCTAAATGGAACCACTACTGAAATTTTTTACAAGCCTAAACAATGCAGCTAATCATGCCCATGTGTAAGTTTAAACATTATCATTTCTATCACAGCTCCACCTCAATGTTTTTGATTTTAAAAAAAATCTCTTGATTTCCTCATTAAATTATACCTGAGCTACAACTCTTTAGACAGAAACAAGTATTTTTATCTCTAGCACATTCCTTATATGCAATTTTCCATTCACACACTTATATGTACATAAGTGTAAAACTATGAAGAGGAAAGTGGGAAAAAGGGATTTAACAGGCTAGTATGAGATACAATGAAAAAAGTGGTTTAAAAAATAAATAAAAAGCAAGCCAGTCACCTGCAGCACGATGGTCCTTATACCAAAGTTCTCTGGGAATTTGCATGGTAACTGCTCCCATGATATGAAAAGGGAGAGATCAACCAGTAACCATGCATCAGGTCTCATCTTCTGCCAGAAAAGAAGTTCAGTGCCCTATACATAGCCAGATTTAAACAAGCCCAAGGATAATGGGTCCGAGACAGTGACAATCTTGAAATATCCATAGTTCCCTCCACAGCTAAACAGACAGTGAGTACAAAGGTGTCATATAAAGCACAACTTCTGAAAAGAGAAGCAGCTACAACACCTTGTGTCCTCCATATCAGCTCTTCCACAAGCCTCCTGAAAAAAATGGCTAAAACTATATCCTGATTCTGTTACTTACGCATGGCACAACTGTAAGGAGTTGAAATGTTTTTATTCATAATGAAGACAGTTCCAGGATCGGTTTTCCCAACATGTTTAACTTCAATCTTTTCAATTCGGGGAGTTAATGATAACTGCCTGTTTTTCTCTTTATTAAACAGTTCATTTCGCATTTCTGTCAATTCTGTCGGTGACAGCTGAGTAGCTGGCGAAGTTGCTATAAGCCCTGTAGAAAAATTACATTTAAATACTAAAAGTAATGAGTAAATTACTGCTGACTCTCCTATACCACACAGCTCCACTCTCACCATTTGGAGGGAAATACAAAAGCAACTAAACTATGACAATGGAATATTTCTAGAAGGCAACTAAACTATGAACGGTATTTAAATTTTTAAAAAATGTGCTCTGGGGCCGGGAGTTTGGCCTAGTGGTTAAAGTGCTTGCCTAGCATGCATGAAGACCCGGGTTCGATTCCTCGGTACCACATACATAGAAAAAAGCTGGAAGTGGTGCTGAGGCTCAAGTGGTAGAGCTCTAGCCTTGAGAAAGTCCAAGGACAGTGCTCAGGCCCTGAGCTCAAGCCCAGGACTGGCAAAAATAAAAAATAAATAAAAATAAAAAATGTGCTCTGTGCAAATTTAAACGACTTTATTTTTGCCAGTCCTAGGGCTTGACCTCAGGGCCTGAGGCTGTCCTTGGACTTTCTCAAGGGTAGTAGTCTACCACTTGAGCCACAGCACTATTTCTGGCTTTTTCTATGTCTGTGGTGCAAAGGAATCGAACCTGGGTCTTCGTGCATGCTAGGGAAGCACTCTACCACTAGGCCAAACTCCCAGCCCTTAAACGACTTTCTATCAGTAATTTTTTTTAAAATGGAAGAAAACCGCTGCCAGCCCAGATCTGAGCCTCTACAATTTTGTTGTTTCACATCTCATCTGTCCCCCTACCCACCCACCCACCCCCACCACCAATTTTCCAGTGATATTAAAACAAACGATGAAATGCCAAAGTATCCAGGAAGCTGTAACTAGACCGGAGCTGAGAGCCAGGCCTGTGATCCCAACTACTCGGAGTAGACTGAAAATCGGAGGAGGATCACGTTAAGGAGCTAGATCTGGCAAGAAAGTCCATAGGACCTATTGACTTATTTCCAATGAAGCGACAACCCCCGCCCCCACCTCTTCCCCAAAAATAAAAGCCAGAAATGGAGCTGTGTCTTAAGTAGAGCACTAAGCAATGGGCTCAAGCCCTAGGTCGGTAGAGCATGAGTGCATATGCATACACACACACATACACATACATGCATACAACACAAACGTACACACACACACGACCAGAGTCAACGAGACGATGAGAAACGCTGCGGTCGACACACATAGTGTACCCAGGGCGGGAAATGCTATTACCCCACTCCACACGAGGGGCTTTGGCAGGGCAGGCTCGGGTCTCTCCGGGGGAGAGGAAGGCCGGGTTACCCTCAGTCCCGCAGCCTCCGGCCTTGGTCTCCCCCCAGCGGCGCCCCGGGCCCGGCAGCCTCTCCCCTGCCTTCCCCGCCGCCGGGTCGGAGACCCCCTCCGGGAACCCGCCTGACACCCAACCGGCCCCGACCCCACTCGCTCCACTCTGCTCCGCATCCCCGAGACCCCGAGACTCACGGCAGCCGGCCCAGCCGCGGCGAGCGGCCCGCCACAGGCGCAGCGCCCGGCCGCTCGCGCCCAGCACCTCCATGACGGTCCCGGGAAACTCCGCGCACCGGTCCCATCCGCCCGCCGCCCGCCGGAAACGCAGGGCGCGCAGCGAAGGTTCCTCGAGTCACTTCCGTTCCGGCCCCGGCGGGAGGCCCCTTGCCCGGAAGACTCTACGCCTAGGTCGGTGGGGATCAGGGTCGGGGGTTCCGGACGGGGAAGCCGCGGCGCGGCCGGGCTCCCCGGGATCTGCCGCGCCTGCCGGGTGGCACCGCTGGCGGGGCGGGTGAATCCTTCGGAGGCGCCGAGGCCCCGGAGTGCCGGGGTTTCCCCGCCTCACCCTGGGGAAGAGGCCGCTTCCCCCCCACCCGCCCCACCCCTCCGTCCGCGGAGAACTTCTAGAACGGGGAGACGGAGAAGGGCCGGTTCTGCGCACCCTCGGTTTGCGGGCGGTCAGGCCGGCTTGCCGAGGCAGGGCCGGGGGCTGGCCCGTGGGGTGGGCCGGAGGGGTCCCCGCCCGCCTCCGCGGAGTCCCCTTTCCCCGGGGGAGACCTTCCTGTCGTCGGCCCTGCACACGCCCCCACCCCCGCCTCGGAAGTTGGGGGAGAAGGGGTAAATGGCATCCCGGGGTGGGATTTCTGTCCCAGAATTGCCTAGTTGGATGCATGCATGGACGCGTGCATGCATGGGGGCCCTTGCAAAACCCTCCTGGGGGGGAACGCGTGCATGCATGGGTGCCCTTGCAAAACCCTCCTGGGGGGACGCGTGCATGCATGGGTGCCCTTGCAAAACCCTCCTGGGGGAAGGGGGGGGCTCAAAAACCTTGTCTGTACCGGAATGTTACTGTTGTTTGAAGGAAGCAGAGCATTTCTGTGTTTATTCCAAGTTGATTGTCTCTGTTCTTTCACCGAAGCGGAGGAAGGAGCTTTGCCAATTTGAAAGCCCCGCGGTCGACCTCTCCCCGTCTCCTCGCCCAGCTCTGGACCTGCCATCCAATGCACCCGCCACCAGGTGGAAGTGCCGGCTAAGACACCGACGCCGTGTCGTCCTCCTGTCTCCTTGGCTCAACCTGTACCTTCCCCAGTGCTGAGGAAATGTAGACAACCCACCCAACGTTTCACCTAAGATCCTCATTCAGTAGTACCTAGAGGGGGGGGAGTCTTGGCTTCCCTCTCAAAATGACAGTGATTCCCTTTAAGAGTTTCCTTTGTTTCACAAGCCTTTTGGAAGCAGTACCGTATAACCTAATCTTGAAACACTATAGTTACTGTTACAGCACTTCGGGGCAGTTTTTATACTAAGATTCTGAATATGAACTTCAGCTTGGAGGCAAGTAATTGGAACACCCCCCCCCCCCCATCAGACCAAATAACCTGAATGGGGAAATGTCACTACTGATAATCATATCCATCAGTAATATTTATAATATATTAAAATGTGTAAGATAATATCTATTGCCCATGTCAATTATAGAACTCATAGTATTTGTTCTCACAACTGACCTGAAAAATAAACATAATAAACTCCTTTCCCAGGGAAGAAAATTCAAATTTGGAGAGCTAGAGAGAACTATCCAAGGTAGACCTTTGACCAAAAATTCCCTCTAAATATTTTCTTACTCTAAATCTCTTTCCAAATCTTAGTCTTGCACTGTCAGTGTCTCTCCCACAGAAAAAGAAATCAAGCTTGTAAAAATAAAAGTCAAAGTGAACCTGAACCGTTATTGATAAAGGAATGAAATCCTCCAAGATTAAAAAAAAAGGTTAAAATAGCAAAGGACCAAATGTAAAGGAGCACTCAATTCTAATGAGAGATTACAAATTAGATATATTAGAAAGCCATGAGTACATAATGATGCCAAAAAAGAAACTGTAGTAGAGTGTTGAGGGAAAGTTTGCTTTGTAAGGAGAAATGCAGGTAATAAGTGTTCTAGGAAAAACAGAATGGAGGGAAAAAATTTTCTTCTTCAATTGCCAGTATAACTACAGTAGCAAGGTATTATCAGTATATTCCAGATGGGAAAGTCTGTTGGTAACCTCCCCTGCCCCCAACCCCTTTATTTTCCCCCTGTACTGCTGCACAAGCACAGAGCTGCTTGAGTATGGAAAGCCTGTAAGGAGTCAAGATACTCACCTAGACTGGAAGTAACAAGATGGAGGAATAAGTAAATCTTCCAGTTAAAACATACCTGTTCCTTGATATTTGAAATAAATATTTGAGAGCTCCCCCCCAAAAGATGGAGGAATAAGTAAACCATTTTAGTGGAGAAATGCAGTAGACCGGTATTTGGATCTTGATCAAGTTAAACGGAAACTTTGTATGGATTAAAGATCATAAAAAGACTGTACTTTTTAAAAAAGAAAAGGCCCATGTGTTGAAGGTTGCACCCAGCCTGTGAAGCTCTTGAGAATTTGTGGTACCTGTAGGAGGTCGGCCAGATTGGAAGTGAAGTCATCTGGGAGGGCCTTTGACAGGGACATTGGTACCTTGACCCCTCCCTATTTCTATCCTGACTCCTTGGATTCCACCAAATGTTTTCTTTAAAAAAAAAAAAAATAGACCATCAGCCAGCTTGGTGGCTTACACCTGTAATCCTAGCTACTCAGAAGGCTGAAATCTGAGGATCACAGTTCAAAGCCAGCCCCAGCACTAAAGATGGTGAGACTCTTATCTCAAGTTAACCACTAGAAAACTGGAAGTGGGGCTGTGGCTCAAGGGGTCAGGCAGAAGAGCTCAGGGACAATACACAAGCCCAGAGTTCAAACCCCATGACTGACAAAATAAAAAAATAAAATAGACCATCACCCAAAATTGGACACTGGAAAAGTTTCTTCCTTTGTATTATAGGTAATATTACCTTTTTAGTAGTCTAAAAATTGATGAAGTTAATAAATCATATATACCCCAGAAATTATTCTACTAAATAACTCGCCTGACCCTCAAAAATTTAGTTTTAGAAAGATGGACCAAAAAGTTGTGTGACCTTTTTAACTGAAGGAGACTAAAGAGACATACATCTAATTTGGATCTCCAAACAAGAAGGAAGAGAATAACATTTGAAAAATATTAACTCATATAGAAACGTGAGGTAGACACAAGTGGCTCATGCTTGTAATCTTCCCAAACAGAAGTCTTTTTAAAGAAGTCCTCAAGATTCTGTCTTTCATTTGCTAGTAAAAAGCAGGCCTGATGAATGGTTCATGTGGTGCAATGCCAGTCATAAGCAAGAAAACAAAATGAGGGTGCAAGTCCCTGAGTTTAAGCTCTGATACCAACATGATACCTGCTCATGTACACAAAAACTGGGATGTCACTCAGTGGTAGGATGTTTGCCTAGTATGCATATATGGCCTTGAGTTTGATCTCCATCACTGTAAAATACAAATAAACTATAGCAAGACAGGATAAAGGAAAATGAATAAAGTAAAATACAATATAATCTACTTCAACTATCATTCCTCCCTTTCTTCCTCAAAACTATCAGAAAATCTTATAACTTCTTTCCTAATAGTAAACAAAGACCAAACATGTAGATCATCAAGGTAGAGGTTTTTGTAGATAATATATTACATTTTACATAAATATGTATAATGCATATATATATCTTCTTTAATTGAGAAAGTAAACTTTACATTTCTAATCCTAAATAATTAATGTTTACTTAAAATGCTAATGACTCAGACTGGGGATGTGACTTAGTGGTAGAGTACTTGCCTAGCATTCATGAAGCCCTGTGTTAGATTCCTCAGTAACAAATAAACAGAAAAAGCTGGAAATGGTGCTGTGGCTCAAGTGGTAGAGCTCTAGCCTTGAGTACAGAGAAGCACGGGGACAGAGCCCAGGCCTTGTGTTCAAGCCCCAGAACTGGCCAAAAAAAAAAAATGCTGATGACTCAGTAAGTGTTGAAAATTCTAAGTTAAATCATAAGTTAGAGAGATAGCACAGGTCACTAATTCTGTATCTCTTCCTCATTTAGTAGGTAGAAGGAAGGACTCACAGAAGAACAGAGATTTATCTAAAGATCAAGCAGCATGCTAAAGTAGCATCTGGGATTCTTGGAAATATCATGGCATGCAGAAAATGCCAGGACTCCTGAAATTGGCACATGATCCCTAAAATGCCGTGAATCTTCCCACCCTGCAGCAGCCATGCCAAATCCTCATTTCATAGTTTGGGGAACATTGCAAGAATTTCCCCTCCATTTGTTTAAGATCTCAAAGCTGAGCTAATCCCTCAAACACATGCTAAAATGGTCCCCAGAAGTACGTTCTTCCTCCAGCATCCTCGCCTTTCCCCCCTTCACCAATGGTATTTCACAGAAAGAAAGTCTATTATATTAAGTAGCTTATTTTGAGTCTTTTAGCATATGAGTTCTTGCTCCTGGTTTGGGGTGACAGGTGAGAAGACAATGCTTTTTTTTTTTTTTTGCTAAAGAAACAAAACACATTTCCTCCAGAATCTTCCATTCATTTACATTATTTTTTCCTTATTGTTTTAAATTCCTCATCTCCTTGCCTTATCCCAGGTCCCATAACTAATGACATTTGTCTGTACTTCCTCCTCCCACACCATGAAATCTAGACCTAGCCTGTGAGAAACAGATGGTGGACCTTGAACACTAGCAGCCACCCACACCACTAACTCATGCAATACATGATGACAGGTAAATGCCCACCAGCTTTCCATGTCTTAGCCCAATGCCCTTGAACAAACTGAGCTGTTCCTTACTTAGAATATTTGAAATATGGGGTTGGGAGTTTGGCCTAGTGGTAGAGTGCTTGTCTAGCATGCACAAAGACCCGGGTTCGATTCCTCCGTACCACATACATAGAAAAAAGCCAGAAATGATGCTCAGGCTCAAGTGGTAGAGGTCTAGCCTTGAGAAAGCTCAAGGTCAGTGCTCAGGCCCTGAGCTCAAGCCCAGGACTGGCAAAAAAAATAATGTTTGAAATATTTTATTTTATTTGGCATGCATATCTCTCTATCCAATATCTGTGCACTTGGAAGTGGCACTGTGGTTCAAGGCGTAGGGCAGTAGCCTTGAGCTGAAGAGCTCAGGGACAACTCCCAGGCCCAGAGCCCAAGCCCCATGACTGACAAAAAAAAATCTATTGTATCCAATATCTGTGTGCTTGTGAGTTTCTTCTTAAGAGGTTCCTAGCAGGTATTGCTTATTCCAGAAAATAGGCATTTGGGGTTTTGATAGGATTGACCAAGTGTCATAAAA
The DNA here is from genome assembly GCF_031878675.1 of Megascapheus bottae. NCBI lineage: Eukaryota > Metazoa > Chordata > Mammalia > Rodentia > Geomyidae > Megascapheus > Megascapheus bottae. Next base: position 92,804,241 of record NC_143509.1, read on the forward strand.
ATTATGTATATAAAAGATAAAGCAGATGATAGTTATAAAAAAGTATTCTAATGAAAAAGACTAATCTTTTATACATTTCTGAATTTATCCATGATAAGCTGTTCCAATGTTCCACTTTTTCTGTTCCTATATGAGAATTTTGTTGAGAGAAAGGTCATCACAGAAATTGAGAATTAAGCTGGGTGCCAGTGGCTCATGCCTATAATCCTAGCTACTCAGAAGGCTGAGATCTAAGGATTTCAGTTCAAAGCTAGCCCGGGCACTAAAGACCATGAAGCTCTCATCTCCAATTAACCACTAGAAAAGCAGAAATGGTGTTGTGGCCTAAGGGGTAGGGCAGTAGCCTTGAGTTGAAGAGCTCAGAGACAACACCCAGGCCCAGGGTAGGGTGGTAGCCTTAAGCTGAAGAGCTCATGGACAGTGCCCAGGTCCAGAGTTCAAGACCCATGACCGTCCAAAAAACAAAAAAACAAAACACCTCAAACCTCAGGAGACTACAGACAGCAAAACATAAAAGTTATCCTCAATTGCACTTCATTGAAACTTAAAAACTATAGCTGTATCTCAGATAGCATTTTTTTCAAACTGTGATTTAGTATCTAACTAAATCTTGTCTTATTTAATACATGTCCAAAAAGTGGTAAGGTAATGAAATGTTGAGATAACAAGCATAAAGAAATCATAGCTCCCTGAACAACTCTTGTCTGTGACAACTGTGGGAGTATTTTGATAACTCTTGGCAGCAGGACACTGCATGTGATGAGAGGAAGGAAACCTTGGCATTCAAACAAGCAAATGGTCTGGCAACAGTCCATTAAATTTCTGTCGTGCTTGCAAATGCCAGTAACAATTTCTCAAGGGGCAAAGCAGCTTCGTGTGACAGGTTTGAGAACGTTTTACCATTATCACCATATAATTTATCCTTCAATTTAAACATTCCATGGGCATTTGGAATAACTTGTGACCGAAACAAGAGATGTACTGGACTTTATGAATTTAACTTGTGGATACTGCACCAGACAATCAAAAGCTAGTCTATTATCCAAGTAAATTGTTATGTAGTTCAGTCTTACCAGGAAGTAGATGTCAATCAGACTTTTTGTGCCACTATCAATACCTACTTGTAAAAATATTTCAATCTCTAACATTATACCTCAAAAACCCAAAATATGAAGAGAAAACTAAGCCCAACAAAGGAAATATGAAGACAGAAGCAGAAATAAATGAAATGAAGACTAGAAAAACTATACAGAAAGCAAAAGTCACTTATTTGGAAAGATAAACAAAGTTTTTAAAAAGATTAACAAAAGTTTGGAAAAATTGTTAGCTAATTTGACAGAGAGGAGAATAAAAATTGTGAAAATTAGGATGAAAGAGGTCATATCACTATAAATCTGATAGAAATGAAAGGGATTATGAAGAAACTGAAAGTTATATATTTTAAAGAACTTTGTTTAATAGGCAGATTTTCAGAAAAGCACAAGAAAATATAGATAAGCCTATAAGATATGATATCAAATGAGTAATTATTAAGAGTCTACAGATAAAACCCCAGGTCCAGATGCTTTTCCTGTGTAGATCTGCAGAACATTAAAAGGAGAATTCACACTGATTCTTAACTCTTTCAAAGACAGCAAATAAGAACATGTTTTTCATCTCATTATTTTGATACCAAGACTATGTTGATACCAAAACTAAGAAGCACCAGGAATATTTATATACAAACATACATGCGTAAATATCTACAGAGCAATGTCCCCAATGTATCCAGGTAGCATAATAAACAAGGTGCAGTTTCTTGGAATATAGTGTAAATATATGGAGATATAATAATGAAATCTCCACATAGTATATAACTAAGTCAATGTGTATATGAGTATAGGTATACATACACACATATATCATATCTCATATATGTATATATATGTATCAGTGTATCCCTGTCTATGCTTCAGAATAGTGGGTAATTTAATAAGCTAAGCGAGTTCTATTACGTGCACAGGCCCATTGCCACATTTCTTTTGCCATGAAGGAAGCTCTTTATACACTAGCAATCCTATGAGAATACCATGACAATGGAAAAAGCATCCTGTAAAGCCACTAGTGGAAGTTTTGGCAAAAGCATGGTGTAAAGGCAGACAAGTCTATATTTAGAGTGTTTATACTAGTAAGAAAATAAAATCCTTCCTGCCCATGACAAAAGTAATGCGGTGGATCAACCTGCCAACAGGTTCTTGGCTGAGCATCCTGGGAAATGGTCATTTGGTCATTTCTGCTGGAGGCTTAGCCACTGAGCTCCATCCTAAATTCTCCCCTGGACATTTTTGTGTATCTCTTTATGTAGGTGTTTATTTCTGTGCAGTATAAATAAAAGTAATAAGTTTTCTTTGCCTTCAGTGAATTATTTTATCTCTTGGGAGAAGAATGGAAATAAAATTCTCTAAAGAATGATTATCTTGGGACTAAATGAAGGCATTTTTTAAAAGTGACTATTTGAAGAAGGAAGCATAAATAGTTTACACTGAACCTGCATAACCCTAGATAGGAGGCAGAAAACTATGCAAATAGGGGAAACTGAAGGACAGGTGGGTCCATAGGAAGTAGTGTTCCCTTTTGGGTGGTGGTGTAAGCAGAATCTGCAGGCACTTGTGTCCTGGGATATGGGTCTTGGTTTCACGTGCAAGAATATGAAGTAGTCAGGGCCGGGAGTTTGGCCTAGTGGTTAAAGTGCTTGCCTAGCATGCATGAAGACCCGGGTTCGATTCCTCGGTACCACATACATAGAAAAAAGCCAGAAGTGGTGCTGATGCTCAAGTGGTAGAGCTCTAGCCTTGAGAAAATCCAAGGACAGTGCTCAGGCCCTGAGCTCAAGCTCAGGACTGGCAAAAAAAAAAAAAAAAGAATATGAAGTAGTCTTTCGTTCTCTGCCTGTAACTTTTTTTTTGTAACTTTCCAAACTAACTAATCTCTTCTATGTCTTCTCCTTTCCATCCTTGACCCTTGTAATTAACTTGAGAACATAGCAGAAATTGTTTCTTCTCCTGTTACATTTGAATATCTTCTTATTGTCCAGTCTGGGCCATGGTTCAGTAAGTCTGGACATCACCTAGATTGCTACTTTTCTTCCTGTCTCTCCCTCCCTGTTTTCCCCCAAAGAACAAGGCACTAGACTTAGTTGCAAAGAGCAAGATAAAAACAATGAAGATTACTGTTTCTGTTCTCTCCCCAATTATTCTTTCAACCCCCTGTCAAGACTGCTATAATATTATAGTCATTTTGATAATGATCATTTCTTTTGGGTCAAGTCAATAACTAGTGCCAAGGATATAGTAAAGACAGTTTATTTGATGTAAAGTAACAACTCTGCTTTTTAAAAAATAATAGGAAAATAGTTCATTCTGAGCCAAATGTGACTAAACAAGGACCAAGAACACAGACTCAAATCACTGAATTGCATGTTTCAGTGAGTGATGTCATATGAACTTTTACAGCAAAGAGCAAAACATTCAACAAATACTTTGGTGTCAGGAGTGCAATTAGATTGAAAGGGAAGATATGGAATTAGATACAGCAAAGAATTAGATTTGATATTAATAAAGGATTAAAATTAGACCCAGTGATACATATTACTGTGTGAAAAGATTTCCTTTGGGATTTAGATATTATCTTAGCTTTATGGTTGGGTGAGACTAAAAATCTGCTGTGTTACTCCTACATCTCCAGAAGATTGCCTAATAGTCATAAAAATGTTAGATTGGATACTTTGTGTATGTGTATGCTTGTGCTCAGGCTTGAACTCAGGCCATATACTCTCTCCAGGCATTCTTGCTTATAGCTAGTGCTTTACTACGTGAGCCAAACCTCCAGTCCTGCTTTCTGCTGGGTAATTGGAGATGGAGTGATGGAGACTTTGCTGCCAGGCCTTTTCTTAGAACCCCAATCCTCTAGGCCTCAGCCTGTTAAGTAGATTGGATTATAGATGCTGCCCAACTTTAAAAAAAAAAGTAAGAATTTATTTTCAGGGTTGGGCGTTTGACCTAGTGGTAGAATGCTTGCCTAGCACGCGTGAAGCCCTGGGTTTTATTCCTCAGTACCACATGCACAGAAAAAGCTGGAAGTGGTGCTGTGGCTCAAGTGACAAAGTGCTAGCCTTGAGCAAAAGAAACTCAAGGACAGAGCCCAGGCCCTGAGTTCAAGCCCCAAGACTGGCAAAAAAAAGAAAGAATTTATTTTCATATAACAGAATAAAGTAGAAGGGAATGAAAGAAATATTTTCTCTTCCTCACATAGGAAATGAGAGATAAAGATTTAAAAGGGAAGTCCTCAATTATGGCTTTTATACACCTGGTCATGTCGGCTAGCAACTGCTAACTTTGGTAGATCAGATATGCCAAGGGCCTAAAATAGCCTAAGATCCTACTTAGTATCTTTTCAGGCAAGATCAGTGTGTAAAATGTTTAACACAGATGTGGCTTCTTCAGTGAACTTCACAATTTTGGAGCACGAGCAAGTTAGCAGAGAGGAAGAGGGTACAGAATAATTTGGCATCATTTAATTCCTTGTGAAGATTAGGTGAGTTTTGTTATTCCCTCCCCCACTGTGTAAAACATTTTAACCATCCAGACAAGAAAGAGAAAATAGTCACAAATGATTTTCATCCTCCTCCCATCCCGTGGTCTGAGTGCTGTTTCCCCTGTAGTTACTACATTAAATCCTAGTGTGGTAGTGTTAGGGTCAGTAGAAGAAGGTGATCAGGTCACTGGGATTAGTGCTCTCATAAAGGAGTCCCCAGAGAGCCACCTTGGGTCTCTTAACAAGTACTGATTCTGTAAAAAAAAAAAAAAAAAAAAAAGCAGCCATCTGCATCAGAACATGGACCCTCAGTGAAGCAAGCAGATAAAACAAGGTCCGTGGTTTCCATGGCCACAGGCTAAGACCAGCCCACAGATCCACACCTGCCTAAAGGCCACTGGCCATTGGCCCATCCAATCCCCTGCCACAGGATCACCAACATGTACTGGTCAATCTCTTTTGTACAGACAAATGAGCATCCCAGCTGTAACAAGGACACCAGCTCAGCAAAAGAAAATTCCCTTAAATGGTGCACGTAAAGTGCTGCACTTAGCTGTCCTTTGGTGAACTTTCAGGAAAAACACTTGAGTTCAGACTTCATGTGTACACACTGCACATGGCATTATGACAGAATTGACTGTGGAAATGAATATGAAGTATATGTTTTTGAAGTTCTACGACCAGCGCCCACCACTCAAAACTGTCCATCTTCCTTTCCTGGAGGAGGGCCCACCTCACCTTGCTATCCACACAAATCCACCTTGAACTGTTCCAGACCCCCAACCCTGAGCCTTTGAGCAGCCTTGCTCAAGTCTGTGAAAGTATTCTCACTTTACTCACACTTAAATAAACCCATACTTCTATCCTTATTCATGTGTGTTCTGTTCAATCCTTTGTTGAGGCATCAAGAATTTGGGGCAACATCTAACCCACAGGATGTCTTGGACACAATATCTGTCCTAAGAATATCACCAGACACTAAAACTGTCCTTGCCTTGATTGGAAACCCCCCAAGCTCCATAACTGTAAGAAAGAAGTTTCTGTTGTTTGTAAGCTACTTATATTTCACAGATTGTGTCACCTCTGATACATATTTGTTTATTTAGGTACTGCAGTTAGACCCTTAGAGCCTTATGCTTTCTAGGCATGTCTCTAGCCTCTTGGGTGAGTGAATCTTTCAAAATATTTTCTTCCCTAAGAGATGAGTTTTACTTAAGTAAATCTGTTGACATTAAAATGAGATATTTCCTGTATATAAAAAGCTTCCAGGGGCTGGGAGTTTGGCCTAGTGGTTAAAGTGCTTGCCTAGCATGCACAAAGACCCGGGTTCGATTCCTCGGTACCACATACATGCAAAAAAAAAGCCGGAAGTGATGCTGAGGCTCAGGTGGTAGAGCTCTAGCCTTGAGAAAGTCCAAGGACAGTGCTCAGGCCCTGAACTCAGGCCCAGGACTGGCAAAAAAAAAAAAGCTTCCATTATGTTCTCAGTCACTTTCTCCCCTATTAGGAGTCAATGAATGAAAAAAAAACCCAAACTCCAAAACTTGGATTTGTTAGACTAGTTCGAAAACAGCTAAGACTTGTACTTTAGTGTTGGGAGCATAGCTGACAGCAGACACTAAAGCTAGTGGTCAAATTAAGCCAATAGTGAAATAAAGTTCTCACTGAAAAAATGCTTTGGAAGAACTGGCTCAATACTGGAAAACCCTTGCTGCTTTTCTGGTTTTCCTTTTTCAAATTCAGGTCCTTGGACACTTCAGGCAAGCACTGTATTACTACTTAGCTACATCCCTGGCTAGTGGTTTTGGGGGTTTAAGTAGATGTTGTTTTGGTTTGGGGTTTTTTGGTCTGTTTGTTTGTTTGTTTTGAGACAAGGTATCACTATACAGCCTGCACTGCTCTGGAGTTTGGAATCCTTCTGCCTCTACTTCCTCCGCTGGTGAATATCTTGACCACCAAGCCTGACTCTGAGAATATCTGAGAACATAGTACAACTCTGCTGAAAGGAAGGAAGGGAAAGTAGAAGGCAAAACTAATGATAGAATGGGCAGAAGAGAAAAACCCTTATATACTAAGTCAGCTTTTTATTCTAGATCTCTATCTCATCTCGCTTCTAAACTTCATGACTTACTAAGACACAGTTAAATAATGCATATGGTCAAGAAGGAGGGGGTGGATCTGTAGTAATTGAATACTACAAGTCACTCGTCATATTGGCCACTTTCCAGCATACTAATATGATTTTGTTATGAGAAAAATTTTTCATTCTTCATTTCTGTATTTCAAGACTCAAGGAAAGGAACTGTCTAGTTCTACAGTGGAAAATGGCTCTAAAAGTCCCCATCTTAGTCTCATTTTCATATGTATGTATGTATGTGTGTGGAATACATATATATATATATGCAATCAAAATCCTATCTAATACTAGGTGAAAAGGAAAAAACAAAATGGTTGCTTTTGGAATTGCCAGAATATTTGCACTGTTGATTCTTGGTAGCCCAGAAAGTTAGCTCCTATCTTAGGAGAGAATGATGAGGATGGTTACTTCTGCCACAGGCTCTAACCAGCACCTTGCTTGTTAAAAATCACCTATATTTAAAAGTATGTTCAAAGTCTCAATCATGTCCCCTGGCTCTACACCAGCTAACAAGCAATTGAACCTGGTATGATTCTTGTCATTTTGAGAATCAGCAGATGGTGGCTTTCTTTATACTATCATCCTGCCAAGAAAATGAATAGAATTGGTCTAACTTCTAACATTAATCATGCCTATAAGGTACAATACAAACTTAAAATTAAACATATATGGAAGTTTTGAAGTCTATACTACAAGAAAATGTCCCGTTTTACATCTCCCAAGACACAGAATTCTTGGATATGGAATAGCATATTGTCATTTAACAGCATTATTTATATATAACTGTGAAACTAAATGTTTATTATCTGCTGCTCCTCTAGTGAGCTACTTGAAAAAAGAAAAATTCAGAGCCAAAATGAGACTTTCAAAATGACTAACACTATCCACCTGGTGTAGTGTGGATCCATCCAAGAACAGAGTGGATTTCCTCAATTTTTGAGAGAGCAAAGGTGTCATTCTGCCCACTGTCAATGCTCCCTCTGCCCAGGGTAGCCAGTAGATCACATTCATCTGTGTTCTCTTCACGTCTTACCAAAGATCTCTCCTCATGAAAGAAAGAATTCAGTTGAGATGCTGGTAAGTCATCACCAGCATTCAAAATTTGACCAATTTACAAAGGTTTCTAGAGATATAGTAGAATAAAATGTGTTCAAAATACATAAGTAAATCACAAGGCTGATTTTTCCTGAATGTCTTCCTACGTATTTGCCTTAAGTTTGGGTGTACACTTAAAAAGTGCCTTCAGCAAACAGAAGACAGACTTGACAAACAGGACTGTATAAAAAGAAAAGCTTTCTGCACAGCAGAGAATATAGTTACTAAACTAGAAAGACAGACAACAGACTGGGAAAAAAATCTTTACCAGTAATACATCTGACAAAAGCCCAATATCCAAAATATACAAGGAGCTAAAAACTTAACATCTCCCAAACTAATAAACCAATCAATAAATGGGTAAAGGAGCTTAAAAGAGACTTCTCTAAAGAAAGAATGGCAAACAGATGCAACCCAGTTAGCTTGAGCCACATCAAGAATACAAACAACAAATGCTGGCAGGGATATGGGGGAAAACAACACTATGGGAATGTAACCTGGTACAACCACTCTGGAGGGCATTTGGAGGTTCCTAAAAAAATTAACCATAGAACTTCTCTATGCCCCAGCCACAGCTCTCTTTGACATCTACCTACGTCATTACAAGTTGGGATATGGTAAAGATATGTGAACATCCGTGTTCACTGCTGTACTGTTTACACTAGCCAAATTATGGCAACAGCCCAGATGTCTTTCAATAAGTAAACAGATCAATACAATGGAATTTTGCTCATCCCTTAGAAAGAATAGATTATGTCATTTGCAGGGAAATGAATGGACTTAGAATAAATAATGCTAAATGAAGTAATCCAAGAGACAAATGGTTTACATATTCTTTCACATGTAGAAGCTAGATCTAAAATGTAACTGGATATGACAACTTCCACAGGGACTGCAGGCATTCTTCCACAGTCAGACGAAAGGAGACTACCCACTGGAGAACGCAAAGGTGTAACTTCTCTGAACATTTAAAAATGCTATTTATAGAAACAAATTCCAGGAAATTGAAACCCGAGAGTTTTGGTGTTGGTGGTGGTGGTGATGGTGTTTGTTTTAGGGTTTCTCTTTTAAGGGAGGGCAAAAGTGGGGCACAAAAAAAGAAGGAAGAAGGATAAACAAAGGCAATCATACTATTTATGAACTATGTAACTTGAGGGAAGGATGGGAGGGGCAAACTTGGGTAAAGCAAAGGAAAGGAGGTCATTCTCCAAAAGAAGAAATGGACTCCTGACTTGACTTATAAAATAGTAACCTCTCTGGGGAGGGGAGGAAGTAGGATAAAAACATGGGAAGGGGCAACAATGTTTAAGAAGTAATGTACCCACTACCTGATGAATGTAACTGTAACCTCTCTGTACATCATTCCAACAATAAAAAATAAATTAAATTAAAAAATAGTAACCTCGGGCTGGGAGTTTGGCCTAGTGGTAGAGTGCTTACCCAGAATGCACGAAGATCGAGGTTCAATTCCTCAGTACCACATACATAGAAAAAAACCAGAAGTGATGCTGAGGCTCAACTGATAGAGCTCTAGCCTTGAGAAAGCTCAAGGACAGTGCTCAGGCCCTGAGCTCAAGCCCAGGACCAGCAGGAAAAAAAAAATATATATATATATATATATATATATATATAGAGAGAGAGAGAGAGAGAGAGAGAGAGAGTGAGTGTAACCTCTCTGTATAACCTTACTACCTCTACTTAATAAAATTATATTTTAAAAATAAATGAAAAGCAAAATAGAATAACTTGAAGCCTAGATTCAAGGAAAAAAAAACTATGTACATTCCATCTTACCTTTCTTCTTTTTCTTTCTTCCTTTCTTCCTTTTTCCTTCCTTCCTTCTTTCTCTCCCTCCCTCTCTCTTTCCTTCCCTCCCTCCTTCTCTCCCAAATTAGAGAGACTTGTTAAAGCCTTGAAATTTTACCAACATTTATTTGTGGAGCAATTAAGAATTTTTGTGGTTCTGGAAAGATTTTTTCTCTCTCTCTCTCTCCCCTGAATGGCAACATGTGGGTACACTTACCAGCACCTTCTCCACACCCATGAGGGAAAATAACCCAGCCACACACATACACCAAATCTGACATGACGTGAGAAGTCAATTTAAACCCAGCCCTTTCTTTAGATACTTGTTTTAGGAAATGTGCCTCCACACTTCCTCAATGTTATTTTGAATTGAGAATTAGAGTGGGTGCAAAGAATAAAAAGTGGTAATGTATCCCAAAATACAAAACCCTTATGTTTTCCCGAGGGGGAAAATAAACAGCCTCGGGATGGGCGGTAGGGACAGTATGACTGGTGAGTACAGAGTTTAGAGGGACTTCTATGATATCTTCTCCCTAAATGCTGCCCGGAACTCCCTTAATGCAAAACAACAGCAAGACCAACTCCTAAACATTAATAAACCAACACAATAGACTGCTTATTCCTTTCACCACACTGTGGCTAAATGTTCTTAAGCATTAAGTAGTTATGACAAACTTTCCTGGGGTTTCCAAGGCTTCTCCTTCAGTAGGCCCAAACTTGGCCTCAAGCTTCTGTCTTTGTTCTGGTTGACCTTGACTGCATTCTGATGAATCAGTTTAACAGAAATGCCCCACCCTTGGTATCTGACTATCCTGATATTCTATCACCCCAGGCTGATTTTCAGCAATAAATCTGCCAAGTCTGCTTAAGCAGAAAGCTCTTATTTTTCAAGTTTCCTATTAGCAATTTTCCACAACCCTGCTCCTGAGTTTTAAAATTCGTTGTCCTTGTTAAGAGTCCCATTTTCCCGTTATGGCAAGACCCAATGCACTGCTCACCCCACCTCTCGTCCTAGCCTCCCCCTTTGAAGACAGTCTGCCTTACCATCTTTAACAAGTGACAACAATCTTTTGTTTTCTTTACCATATGCATTGTTGTTTTATCATGCATGGTACATGTCTATTTTGCTATGAGTTTTTAGAGGTTTATTTTCTCTAGTATCCAAGTTGTCAATGTTCCCATAATTACTAAGATGAGAGACTTTTTTTCACCAGGCACTGTAAATACTTATCCTTGGATAGTGCTTCTTTGCCCATTTTTTTCTCTACTTGTTTGATTACTGTTCTGTGTGTTATTTTTTAAAAATTTTTTTAAAAAATATTCACATTTGAGCTCCTTTACTTTGTCTGCTTATTCTGCCTTCTGTAATCATTCAGTGCCTTCAAATCCCATTCCTTCCAGACCAACCAGGCCTTTGCTGGAAACACAGGACTGTACCACACAACTTGAAACAGAATTCACAATCTGCACATAATTTTAAGGACACTGTGTCCTCAAATGACACATTGGGGCCACTTAACAATCCGCGGACATGTGGTAAATAAATGATAGAGTCAATTACTCAAAAATGTTACAGAGTAATTTTAAAGTATGCTTTCCCTTCTCCACCCCCCCCCCCCACGTGTCTTTAGGGAGGAGTAAAACAGATTGTCTAGGGGAGAGAAAAAGAATAAATAAAGATTGACAACTTTTCTCTTAAAAGTACTAAAGCTTTTTCATTTATTTATTTATTTATTTATTTATTTTTTTTTTGGTTACTGCCCAGAGTAACCGACATTAGTTTGTCCTGAAGTCTACGCCCTGACTCAGCGTGAGCTCCAACACTTTGCTTTCTTTTCAGGGTTTCCTGGGTCCTTGGCCCCTTTCCCCTGCCAGTAGGGACTGGGTTTTCAATGCTGTTGCTAAGGAAACGATAAGGATGCCTCATTCCCCACAGTTCTGCAACTCGGGTTGCCTTTGTCCCCAGAGCTGGCTAACTTCTTTATGTGTAGACCCCTAAATCACTTATATTCAATGCAGGATTTCGTGCATTATTCTTCCCCAAAGCACTGATTTATAACAATTTCTTCTGGGAATAGCCTGTACCTAGATCTGTCAATCCTTATGAGTCCTTGTAAAGCCACCAGACTTGTTTTTTTCCCCGGTCCCCGCGAGTAAATATATAAATTTCCGTTATTTAGCCATTGTAGGAGCGTGAACACAAGCTGCAGTCCATTTTCCAGCACGCGACGCGACAGAGCGTTCATAATGGGTTTCCTTTTTCAAAGCACAGTAGACCAAAAATAAACCTGACAAAGGGCAGCTGTGGAGTTTTAACATGTGGAAAACTCCACGGGTAGCAAGTTATGTAACCGGAGAGAAACATGATAAATATTTCACACCGTTAGTTGAACTTCCATCTCTGACTTCGTGGGAGAAAAAAAGAAAAAGAAATAGCCAAGAAGACATCACACACCTTTCACGAAGTTTAGGCTGAGAAGAGGCCAGAGCTGTGACTACAATATCTGAGACCTGACTTCCAGCAGGAGACAAAATTGCCTTTTCAAAACTCTTCAATGTTTTCCTCCCTTTCTCTCTGGAGTCGAACTGGTGAAGATCAACCTCTTTATGTTTACTCTCCCCACCTGCCTTGGTTCCATCCCCTAAGACACTAAATTTCCATCTCCAAGACCTAACCTGAAAAAAGAAGTTTTGTGAGAGGGTTTCTGGGGGGGGGGGGGGTAGTGGTGGGTGGGAGAGAGGTGGAAGGAGTGAATCACAAGGCTGCAGGGGAAACTCTCCCCCGCCCTCCCCAGCCCGGGCCCAGTCCCCTCCACCCCTGGGCTCCTCGCCCTGGGGACAGCTGGCAGCCCCGCGTGGGACCAGACACAAAGCCGATCAATGTGGGCGGCGCGGGGCCCCGCAAGGCGAGGCGGGGCGGGCCCGGGGTGGGGGGGACCCGCCGCGCGTCCCCTTCCGCCGCTGGCCTGCGGCTGTCCCCTCACTTAGGACCCTGCGGACACCTGATCCTGCGTCCACGCCCTCCCTCTCCCCCCCCCCAGCCCCTCCACTCTTAAGAAGGTCGCTCCACATCGCCCCCCTCCACCCCCCCCTCCACGTCCCATCCCAGAGCTGCAAAGACCAGCTGAGGGAAAGTGACATCCCGGCCAGACCCGCCTCTCCCCTCCTTCCTCCTCACTAGTGTCGCCTCCCACTCCAGCACCCCGGGAATTCCGGGGGGGGTTCTCCCCCGCCACCACCTGGCCTGGACGCTTGGCACTCCCATCTGCCCCCCCCCCCACTTCCCCCGAACCCCTGGACCTCCGCGTGGAGCCCAGCAGCTTGCGCCTCGGGAAGATGGCGAGGAGGAGCCGCCACCGCCTCCTCCTGCTGCTGCTTCGCTACCTGGTAGTCGCCCTGGGCTGTAAGTTGTTCGGGGGTCTTCTACACCCCCTCCAGCTCCCCCACCCACACTCCGTCCCCCCCCCCCCCCGGGGAGCTGGGCTCCCAGAGCCGGTGGTTGCTGCTCCGCGCGCGCAGCGTCTGCGCCCCAGCGCCCGGGGTCGGCGTCGGGAGCCCTGCGTCCCGGGGCAGGGGTGGGGGGGTGTTGAGCCGGGGGCCTGGCTCCTCGCACACGGCGCTAGAGAACGCTCGCGGGGTTCTGCAAAGTTGGGTGAAGTTTGAGAAACGCGGGGACGTGAGTAGAATGCCAACCTCGCCAACGACTCCTTCAGAGGAGAAGAACTTCAGGACCGTGGCGGCGCCCGGTGCCAAGGCGTGGGTGGAGGGGGGACCGGGGCGCGAGGGGGGGGGAGATTCGGACTTTTCGGGGTTCCCCCCTCCCCAGTGAGCCGGGGATATGCGGAGCACTTGGGCCAAGTTGGCGGCTGTGGAGTGAGCGCCTCCACCTGCAACTGGGACTGCAGTCCCAGCCAAGTCCGGGGCTGAGAGCCCGTGTGCAGCCGCCGCGGCCCCAGCACCCGCCACCCTGGGACCCATGGTGGGAAAGATGCTGAAGCACAAAGACCGAGTCAGCCTAGCTTAGACAGGTCCGAAAGTCAGTTTCCCGGGATGGTTTTCAGCAGGCTTGCCAAGGGCTTCGAAACTCGTGAGCGCTTTATAACGCTTTCCTGTGCCTGCAAGCACGTTAAACTTTTTAAGGAAAATACAGTCGATCCTTAAGGCACCAAGTCTTGCTTTTGCTTTTCCTTTCGGTTTTTTTTTTCTCTTTCTCCCCCTTTCCCCTTTGTTCTTTTCCACCTCCCACACACTTTAATTTTTTTTTGTTTTAGTAAAGTGATTTATTATTGGCATTTGGGTTCCGTTAAAATCCTTAAAATAACCTTACAGATGAATGTTATATGGCACAATGCAGTGGCTTTCTCACCCCCTCATTATGCTAGTTATCCTTGCTCAGCCTCAAGTGATGGGCTATGTCCTGTATGGGAGCAGGGTTCATGCAGTCTGAAGAAAGGAATAAGTCAAATCAGAAAGGCAGAGTTTCCCAATTAAACATTCAGGCAATTTTTGAAATATTCATTGGGCATCATTCAGCTCATTTCTCTCTCTGAGCACACACAGAAAGAAATGAGTTCAGACGGAGAGGCAAGGCTGGGGGAATTGTAACTGGTAAGGAACGTTGTTGGACTCTTATATTTCACATCTTAAAAAAAAACTTGGCTCTAATGTAGGAAATTAGGTTTTTTTTTCTGTTATTCTTGTTCTAGCCTCAAAATAGAAACAATACATGGTTAAGTGTGAAGTTGAGACCAAGAAAACAGCCAAGAAGAAAACAAAAGCTTCTGTGATAGGCAGATACTGCCTTTTCAAATCCTGATTCTTATCAAGGATTATTAATTTTAGAATTATCATCAGGACTTTCTCCATATTGTTTCTGAGATGCCAAAAAGTCCAACATTGCTGGAATGTTTTCTCTTTTTTCTTTCCTCATCTGTTAATCTGGGATAACATTTAAAAGGTTGACCAATAGTAGAAATAATGGATTCACCTGGTATTGTACCAAATTAAGTTAAAAAATTCATTTCTCCAAGAAAAATTACAAACTGAGGATAAAAGTCCCAGTGTCCTCTATTTGTAATATCTTACATGAGTAGGTTGTGCTTGGCTCTGATTTTCCTCATTCTTACTGAGTAGCCTTTTCTCCCTAGGATCTATTATCATACAGGATACCATACTTGATGGCCTGGTCACTGTGGGCCCCTCTGAGCTGTGACACTTTTCCTGATTTGTTTTCTGTTATTGTGATATACTTAGAGTTCTGGCTAAGTTTTTGTAGACTATCTCTTCACTAGTATTTCTCTGATGCTTTTCCCATGACTAGACACAGGCTATAGAGGTTTCTTTTGGCAGGGGAGGAAACACATGGAGCCAAAGTACCATTTGAGTTCTTTCATATTCAGGGGGCCCATAGAAACATGACTTTCCACTATGGGTGTTAGAGCCTTGATCCTGTGGCTGAGGTAGTGTGTCTTAGTTTTCTCCATGGATCATCTCCCCTCTGCCCTCATTTCCAGACTAGACTTCATGGAAGGAAAATGGGCAACACCCCGTGAAGATGGAATATCTCTCTAAATTATTTGGAATTCTTATGCATAGGAGATCCACTCTTGCTTATTTATCTGTTTAGTCACTTATTTTTCTATCAGCACATGCTCATAAAATTTTTATAATGTGGATAATAATCTAGGATTTACTTACTTATTTTTATTATTTTTTGTGCCAGTCCTGAAGTTTGGACTCAGTACCCGAATGTTGTCCCTGAGTTTTTGTGTTCAAGGCTAGCACTCTACCACTTGAGCCACCACTCCATTTTTTTGCCAGACCTTGGGCTTGAACTCAGGGCCCCAGCTTTGCCCTTGGACACTTTTTGCTCAAGGCTACAGCTCTGTCACTTGAGCCATAGGCGCCACTTGTGACTTTCTCTCTGTATGTGGTACCAAGGAGTCAAACCCAGGGCTTTGTGTATGTGAGGTGAGCATTCTACCACTAGGCTACACTCTGGGCCTATCACTCGACTTTTGGTATTTTTATATTGTTAATTGGTTCAAAACTATCCTGGGCTTTCATATCTGGGCTGACTTCAAGCTGTAATCCTCAGATCTTGAGTACTGAAGATTACAAACATGAGCCCATGGTACCAGGCCTGTTTTATTTACTAAGTCATTGTGTTTGTGATGCTGCAATTACATTCTCATCTTTTCAGTATTCCTCTCAAATATTCTTTTCCACCTATCCCACAATTTCCTTTCAATACTATCATTTATAATGACAATTTCTGTGCTACTTCAATATTTTTACTGTCTTCCAACATTTTAAATATCTTAGTAATCTAGAGGGTTGTTGGTTTTTTTTTTGTTGTTGTTGTTGTTACTTATGCTGTCATTTTAAATGTGAGTCCAGGATCTGTTGATATAGAGACATTTTTTTTTTTTGCCAGTCCTGGGGCTTGAACTCAGGGCCTTGGGCTTTCGCAAGGCTAGTGCTCTGCCACTTGGGCCACATGCCACTTCAAGCTTTTTCTGTGTATGTGGTACTGAGGAATCGAACCCAGGGTTTCATGCATGCTAGGCAAGCACTCTACCACTAGGCTATGCTCCTAGCCTAGACATTTGTTTCCTGTCAGCTTTTAGTTATTGTAACAAAATTGTTTGGGGCTACAGTTTTAGAGGTGGTGGTTCATACTGAGCTGGTCTCTTTTCTTTGGGGCCTGTGGTGCTGCAGCCTGTTGATAGGAGGAAGGGGGTGGAGCAGGAAAGCTTCTCCACCCTTTCCCCCAAAGACTAGGACACAAAAAGACAGAGAAAGGACTACAGTCCTACCATTTGCTTCAAAGGCCTGCCATAATTCCTGGAAGAACTCCAACTGTGTTCTGCCTGTTGAAGCTTTAGTGCCACAGATTGGGCATTAGGCTTTTAACACATGGGGCTTGGGGAACATGTCATTCAAACCATATCAATTAAATTACATTTTACTTTCCCTCTCTTCTAAAGAAGAAAGTTCTGGATCTTTGTTTGCTCTCATTACATCCAGTGTGGAGTAAAGTTTCCTTGATAGCATATGTGCACATGTAACTTGTTAGTTAGATGGTAGCATATTCCACCAGGCTACTATAACAACAAATTTAAAAAAAGCCCAAAACACAAATTGGTTATGTTATAAACAATAAAAATCTGTTTCTCCAAGTTGTGGAGGATGGAAGTCCACAGTCATGGAAAGTGCAGTTTCATTGTCTGAAGAGGTTCGATGTCTGAACCCACTTTTGGTTCATGGCTCCTTTTCATTGCATTCTTGTGAAGTAGAAAGATCAGTGTAACTCTTTGGGTCCTGTTTAATAACTAATCCCATTCTTGGGAACCCCATCCTCATGACCTGATCTCCTTTCAATGTCCCTATATCACAATATTATCACATAGGTGGTAAGGTTTCAACTTTGGGGAACATAATGTTTAGATCATAGTAGTGATACAAAAAGTAAGGTGGAGAGATAAAATGTATTCATGGAATTAATGATTGCAATGTAAATCACTAAGTATCAAGTTCATGGTGAGTAAGTACATGGGGTTAGAGTTCTCTGAAGTTGGAGCTAAAGTGATATCTCAAAAGAATAAAGTAAGCTGTCGTGATCTGGATAAGGAGTTGAGTGTGAGTGAGAGCAGTTCCTGACCCTAGCTGGCTGGTAGCAGCAGATGTCTTCAGTGATGAATAGGAACACAAGCCAGATACTATGTAATCCCTCACACAGGGATCAGGACCGTGAGACGAAAGAGAGTTCTTCTGGATCTTTTGTAAAAATCACAAAGTAGAGCTAATGCAAAAATAGCACTCCAGGAGACCAAAGCCAGGGAAATGTTGCCTTCTGTAAACATTATTAAGAACAAAGCACCACAGTCAATTTGCAGAATAGAACAGGTTCCAGCCTGGCAGTCTCAATTGTCTGATGACCATAAAGCTCAAAATGGGTGTGTTGGTAGACCTGATAACCATCTTAACATGATGACAAAACTTATGTTTAAAAAAACGAGTCCAGAGCCAGGAGTTTGGCCTACTGGTAGAGTGCCTGCCTAGCATGCACGAAGACCCGGGTTCGATTCCTCGGCACCACATACATAGAAAAAAGCCAGAAGTGGTGCTGAGGCTCAAGTGGTAGAGCTCTAGCCTTGAGAAAGTCCAAGGACAGTGCTCAGGCCCTGAGCTCAAGCCCAGGACTGGTGCAAAAAACAAAAACAAAAAAAGACAAAAACAAAAAAAATGAGTCCAAAGCCAGGCATGGTGACTCACGCCTATAAAACCTAGCTACTCAGGAGGCTGAAATCTGAGGATCAAGGTTCAAAGCCAGCCAGGGCACAAAAGCACCCTAGCCTCTTATCTCCAATTAACCTCTAGAAAATGGGAAGTGGGGCTTGTCTAAAGGGTAGGGCAGTAGCCTTGAGCTAAAGAGCCCAGGGACAGCGCCCAGGCCGAGTTCGAGCCCCATGACCCCCCCCCCCAAAAAAAAAGTCCAAATAAAACTTTAGCCTAAAAAGAACAATGAGTACTATGTGGCTGAAAACATCCTTTGTCATTCCACTTGAGGGGTAGAGGAGTAGGCCATGAGGATTTCCAGATGTTCACAGATGTTTACCACACATGCTATCCTTTGTATCAGTTATGTGTTGGACTGTAGGCAAGAGGCACAGTCTTTAATGAAAACTTCACCTTCTGTTTCATTACCAGAAGAGTTGCACAGGTTGTCATTTAAAATGACATTTGTTTTCATCTCTTCATCTCACAGGCATATTAAGATATCCTGATTGCCAGATAGTTAGAGGAAGATGAGAGGATGAAAAAAAAAAGGGAATCTGGACTGGGCATTTCTTTTTGCAAAGGCAGAAAAGGAAATCTTAAAACTGAGCACTACTTTCGTGGGAGGCCTTACTTGTCAAGAAGCTGGAACTCATACAAATAACCCCACTTGATTCCTATTGCTTTAGAAAGAAAAGACCACACACAATACAATAGAATTGTATTGTTTTCAGGTTCTGGAGGTCAAAAGTCTGAAATAGTCTCACTGGGCTAAGGCCAAGGTATCCAGAGGGAGGGTTCAAGGGATAACATGAACCGTCCATATCTAGAGTCCATCTACTCATGGCCCATTCCTTCACCCACAAAACCAGTGATGCCCAGATACATCCCAGATTCTCATTCTTTTACTTGAAATTCCATTGAGTCTGCCCATTTCGAGGTCAACTAGTTGACAACTTTAATTCCATCTATACAGCCTTAATTCTATTGGCTGTGTAAAGTAAACATATATATATATATTATATATATATATATGAGAGAGAGACAGAGACAGAGACAGACAGACTCTGGGGAGTAGGATGTGGACAGAGAGGCATAGTTACAGCATAATCAGTACTGTGGCCAAGATTTGTTTGGGGGGCATATGGAAGCATACCTTCCCTTTGAGATTCAAATTCATAGTGAAAAAGAGCCATTTCTTTTGCTTAGTATTTCAAACTGCACAGTGCAGTGGAAAAAAAAAAACAGTATCCACAGAGAAGTATCTCCTATTTGCAGTGTAGTTAATTAGATATTACCAAGCTCTTAAAAATTTGTGCTTGGGGAATCTCTCCCCCTCTGTCGTCTCTCCCTTCTTCCACCCATTTTTTTTTTTTTTCCGGTCTCTCCTCTGTGGTCTTAAAACCAGAATCTGGCAGCACATACTCTACCACTGAGTTCTCTCATCCATTAAGGAATTTTTTTTTAAAGAAATGTATGCTGCAATGATTTGTAAATCTCTGCTCAACAGTCAACATTAACAAAAAGAAAATAAAAGGAAATATTGGGCTGAGGTGTATGGCTCACGTGTTAAGAGCGATGCTCGGCAAGCAAGCCCCAAGTTCAAACCCCCAGTATCGCCAAATGGGAAGTGGTAAAAAGCAAACAGAAACATTAGGTATTTTACTTACTATTTATCACCTTTTCTTCAATATCACTTTAAATGTTGCCAAAAGCTTCTGAGTTGACATCCTAGGAGAGTTTGATGTGTTGCAGTGATTTTTTTTCTGTTATGAAGTGTGTGTGTTTGTGTGTGTGTATGTTAATAAGGTGGAAGAGGGAGAAAAGGAGGAGAGGAATGTGCTCACATGATTGCTGCTGGCAGACCCATAAAACCCTAATCTTTGCATCTTCAGGCCAGTGAATGAGTGGGTTATAAGTGTTCTCCAGTTTGAATTGTTCCTTCAGTTTATGAGCAAAGAAGTCAAGAACTGTATTGGATCTAGTCCTGTGAAAGAATTATACTTTTGTCCTGTGCAAGAATCATCATGAGCTTAAGAGATAGTAATTTTGGTTCTTCACTGAAAAGGTCTCTCTGTCTCCCTCTCTCTCTGTCTCTCTCTCTCTCTGTCTCTCTGTCTCTCTCTCTCTGTCTCTCTCTCTCTCTCTCTCTGTCTCTCTCTCTCTCTCTCTCTCTCTCTCTCTCTCTCTCTCTCTCTCTCTCTCTGTCTCCCTCTCTCTCTTTTCCTCCCTCCCTCCCTTTCTTTCTTTAGCTTGCTCATTTGCTTGCTTTCTTTTCTCTCTCCCCTTCTGTCCTCTCTCTCCCTCCTTCCTTCTTTCCTCTTTCTGTCTTTATCTTTTTCTTTCCTTCCATCTTCCCCTCTGCCCTCTCTCTCTCATTTGCACCTACCTTTTTATTTGTTTCACTGGATTTTCTGTTTTAGTTGCCAACATTTCCTAGGGGAACAACCTAGGAGAGATTTGTCTTTATCTACATTGAGCAGCACTAATCTGAAAATTCAAATT